>NC_081312.1:88750809-89053839 GCF_026419965.1 Kogia breviceps | reverse complement strand
CATCTCTACTCACAGCAATACTCCTGCTCACCCACTCAACACTGTTCTTCTGCATCCTCAAGCTTGCTAACCTCACTCTGTAGCTCTGCTTAGACCAACCGACAGCTCTGTCTTATCCCTGGGGTTCTCTGTCTAAGCAACAGGGCCATTCCTTAACCACATGATGCCCCTTATTGATTCAACCCCTCTCTTGGATTTCCTGTCACTAGGGATCTGGCACTTGATACTGCCTGGCTCTCTATCAAACTGCAGAACTCTGCAGATGATCAGAGTGTGGGGGACAGGGGGGCGATGCTAGCTGGAGCCAGTAACCATGGCAGAGGGAATGGAGCACTGCCAGGGGAAAGCAGCCTCATAGCTCCCTCAAATGTTACTTGGTTGTCTTTGATAGAACAAAAGTCCAATCATTCAAGATGGCTTACGTCAGAGGTTCTCCACCTTGGTTCATTAGAACCTTCCAGAGGAGTTTTTAATAAAAACCAATGTTGGGGGCTTCCCTGGTGGAGCAGTGGTTGAGAGTTTGCCTGCCGATGCAGGGGACATGGGTTCGTGCCCCGGTCCGGGAAGATCCCACGTGCCGCGGAGCAGCTGGGCCCGTGAGCCATGACTGCTGAGCCTGTGTGTCCGGAGCCTATGGTCTGCAACGGGAGAGGCCACAACAGTGAGAGGCCCGTGTATCGCAAAAAAACAAAAACAAAAACAAACAAAAAACAATGTTGGGCTCCCATCCCCAGATTTCTGGTTGAATTGACATGGTGTCGATTCCAACACTTGTCTTTTTTCACACCTTCCTCAAAGGACACCAATGAGAGGCCAATGCAGAGACCCACTCATAACATAAAGAGCTGAGCTGGGCCTAAGCAGCAGAGCTAAGGATGGAAGACAGAACCAACATGGCCACCTCAGGATCACTGCCTGGTTCCACCTCCCAAGTGGCTCTGGGGGAATCACTTACGTCACTGAACATCACTTCCTTCCTGTGCAAAACAGAAATAATTTTGTATAACCCTGCCCTCTATGCTGTAAAATAAGATTAGAACAATTATACATTCCTCACATTTACCTAGTAATTTATAATTTCTATTGCTCTTTCACAGTTATCAGACCCTAAGATAATCAGGGCACACTTGGGAGACACTGGGTGGTGCTATAGACTGAATTTTTTGTGTCCCCCAAAATCCATGTTGAAACTTGATCCCCAGTGCGATGGTATTTGGAGGTAGGACCTTTGGGAGTTGATTAGGTCACGAGGGCTCTGCCCTTATAAAAGAGACTCCAGAGAGCTCTCTTGCCCCTTCTGCCATAAGAGGGCTGTCTGTGAACCAGCAATCTGGCCCTCACCAGACACCAAACCTGCCAGTGCCTTGATCTTGGACTTCCCAGCCTCCTGAACTATGAGAAATGAATTTCTGTTCTTTTTTTTTTAAAATTGAAGTATAGTTGATTTACTATGTTGTGTTAGTTTCAGGTGTACAGCAAAGTGATTCAGATATACATATAAATCTATTCTTTTTCAGATTATTTTCCATTATCGGTTATTATAAGATATTGAATATAGTTCCCGGTACTATATAATCAGCCCTTGTTGATGATCTATTTTATATATAGTAGTGTATATATGTTAATCCCCCCAAATTTCTGTTGTTTATAAGCCACTCAGTCTGTGGTATTCTGTTATAGCAGCCTGAACAGATTAAGACAGGCGGGGAAGTTAGAAGTGTGTACGTAAGCACAGACGACCTGGTTAGTGTCATGAAGACACCTGGCTTGTGGACTTTGCTCCATCTCTGAAAACTTCTCCAATGTGACAAATATTTTCATAAATGAATATGTTAGTAAGACACAAACCCAAGCTTATCAACAACATTCTCAGTTATGTCTGTTACCTATTTTTTTATCCATTTATTTATTTGTAGATTTCTATCAGAGTGTAATGATCTCTTAAGTGGGCAACTGCCTGATTCTGTCTTAGGACCTAGAGATTGCCATACTGAGTGAAGTGAGTCAGACAGAAAAGGAGAAATATTGCAGCTATTGCTTATATGTGGAATCTAAAAAAAAAAAATGATACAAATGAACTTATTTACAAAACAGAAACAGACTCATAGACTTAGAGAACACAATTATGGTTACCAGAGGGGAAGGATGGGGGGAAGGGACAGTTAGGAAGTTTGGGATTGACATGTACACACTGCTATATTTAAAATAGATAACCAACAAGGACCTACTGTATAGCACAGAGAATTCTGCTCCATATTCTATAACAACCTAATGGGGAAAAGAATTTGAAAAAGAATAGATACAATACCTTTATATGTATAACTGAATCACTTCGTTGTACAGCTGAAACTAACACAACATGGTTAATCAACAGTACTCCAATATAAAATTAAAAGTTTTAAGAAATTAAAAATTTTTTAAAAAGAATAAAACATCCTGGCCAAGAACTTTAAGGAGACTGACTGTGAAATCGAAATGTCTTCTGTCTGTCACTCGGTTCTCACTTCTTTTTTCCTTTTCCCCTTCCTCCCTCCCCTACTTTTCTCTCACTTCAGCTTTCTTTCCCTCCTCTTGCATCTTCTCTGAGTGATTCACATTAAATGGGACTTTTTTCAATGTATCTAGTCCAATTCCTTGGCTGATTCCACTATTAAGTGATATGCTGAAGGTGCCAGGTCAGCCATCTCCTGAGGCAATCCTATCCCTCAGCCTTCTCATGTGTCCTGGGAAGCTTCAGACTATACAACACAAAAATTTCCCTGCAACACCTATTATGTCAGCTTCTCTTTCTTCCACGAGAATAATTGGTTTCCAGCCTACTTACAATAGCCTATTGTGGGGGAGGGGAGGTTTGGAGGAACTGGGAGATGGGGATTGACTATTGTCAATAGTATCAATACACTATTGATACTATGTATAAAATAGATAACTAATGAGAACCTATGGCATAGCACAGGGAACTCTTCTCCATGCTTTCTGGTGACCTAAATGGGAAGGAAATCCAAAAAAGGGGGATATATGTACATGTATAGCTGATTCACTTCGCTGTACAGTAGAAACTAACACAACACTGTAAAGCAACTATACTCCAATAAAAATTAATTTTTAAAAATATCCTATTTGGTACCTAGAGAAAGTCTTTCCATTTCCTCCCATCCCTTTTTTTTTTCCATAAAAAACTGTACTTATTTCATGTATACAACTCGATGAGCTTGGGGTTAAGTATACACACGTGAAATCACAACCATGAAGCCCATAAACATATCCATCACCTCCCAAAGCTGCCTCCCTACTCCTTTAACCTTAGCAGAAAGTCGGCCCTCTGCTTGGAACAAAGTTGGTGCCCAAGTACAAATTTGTGTGTTCAGTTAAGATAAAAGGCTACTCAAGTCGACGGAAACAGCAACTGAAAAGGACAGCTCAGGTCGTCACATAGTGATCAGATGCAATGTCTAACAGTTACATAAATAGAAAAATTCACTTAAGTGCCATTTGGCCGACAGTCTTTTGGGGAGGGGATAAAGTCTTCCATATTAAACGGCCTGTGGGTAAATACTTGATCCATTTCCTTGGAAACTGGCAATACCTTCTACTTCCACTGGCATCAGGAACTCTTTGCCTTGTTTTGGCTAGGTCTTTCCCAATTCTGTCTTCAAAAGAGTTTGTTACTAAAAGATACCTATCACTTTTTTCAGGCGAGTGAAGGAAGTGGGAACATTCCTGTTCATAAGAACAAAATAGTTGTTGCACTTCCACGTGTTCATAGGGCACCCCTTCCCAGAATAGCTATTCAGCAGTGTGAGAAGGGCTCTTTTTCATCCAGCTTTGGCCAAAAGATATTACCTGGGTGCAGGGATGCACAAAATACTCCTCCACACGCGATGGGAGTTTTGTAGTGTTTCTTCAGCACAGTTGCTTCTACCACATTGTCGGATCTCAAGTACAGACCTCTGTCCTCCAGGACTGACTCCAGGGGCCCCGTCCATGTCCATGGCATGGAGCTGGTCAGCAAAGCATATAAAGCAGAATTAATACCTAACCTTCTCAAACTATTCCCAAAAAAACTGAAAAGGAGGGAACACTTCCAATTTCATTCTATGAGGCCACCATTACCCAGATACTAAAACCAGACAAGGATAATACAAAAAAAGAAAATTACAGGCCAAAATCTTTGATCACTATAGATGCAAAAATCCTCAGCAAAATGCTAGCAAACCGAGGAAAGAGATATGGGAACATATGTATATGTACAACTGATTCACTTTGTTATAAATCAGAAACTAACATACCATTGTAAAGCAATTATACTCCAATAAAGATGTTAAAAAAAAATGCTAGCAAACCAAATCCAACAATATATAAAAAGGGTTATAGACTATTATCAAGTTGGGTTTATTCCAGGGACATAAGAATGGTTCAACATATGCAAATCAATCAACATGATACACCACACTAACAAAAGCAAGGATAAAAATCACATGATCATCTCAGTACATGCAGAAAAAGCATTTGACAAAATTCAACATCCATTCATGATAAAAACTATCATGAAAGTAGGTATAGAGGAAACATATCTCAGCATAATAAAGGCCATTTATGCCAAACCCACAGCTAATATCATACTCAACAGTGAAAAGCTGAAAGCCTTTCCTCTAAACTCAGGAACAAGACAAGGATGTCCACTCTCACCACTTCTATTCAACATAGCATTGGAAGTCTTAACCATAGAAATCAAACAAGGAAAAGAATAAAAGGCATCCAGCTTGGAAGGGAAGAGCTAAAACTGTCTCTATTTGCAGATGACATGACACTTTATATAGAAAATCCTAAAGTCTCCACTCAAAACTATTAGAACTAATAAATAAATTCAGCAAAGTTGTGGGGTACAATATTAATATATAGAAATCTATTACTTTTTTATACATTAATAATGAACTATCAGAAAGAGAAGGTAAAAAAGAAATCCCATTTAAAATCACATCAAAAAGAATAAAATACCTAGGAATTAATTTAATCAAGAAGGTGAAAGACCTATACCCTGAAAACTATAAAACGTTGATGAAGGAAATTGAAGCTACAAAAATGTGGAAGGATATCCAGTGCTCTTGGGTTGGAAGAATTAATATTGTTAACCTGGCCATAATACCCAAAGCAATCTACAGGTTTAATGCAATCTCTACCAAAATACCCATGACATTTTTCACAGAACTAGAGCACATAATCCTAAAGTTCATATGAGCCACAAAGGACCCTGAATTGCCAAAGCAATCTTGAGAAAAAAGAAGAAAGCCAGAGGTATCACCCTCCCAGACTTTAGACTATATAACAAAGCTACAGTAATCAAAACATCATGGTGCTGGCACAAAAGCTGACACATAGATCAATAGAAAAGAACAGAGAGCCTATAAATAAACCCACACACCTATCATCAATTTATCTATGACAAAGGAGACAGAAATATACAATGCAGATAAGACAGGTTCTTCAATAAATGGTGCTGGGAAAACTGGACAGCTACATGTGAAAGAATGAGATTTGAACATTTCCTCACACCATATACAAAAATAAACTCAAATGGATTGAAGACCTAAATATAAGACCTGAAACCATAAAACTCCTAGAAGGGAACATAGGCAGAACACTCTTTAACATAAACAGTAGCAATAGTTTTTTGGATCTGACTCATAAGGCAAAAGAAATAAAAGCAAAAATAAACAAATGGGACCTAATTAAACTTAAACGTTTTAGCACAGTAAAGGAAACCATCAACAAAATTAAAAGACAACCTACTGAATGGAAGAAAATATTTTCAAATAAGATGACAAACAAGGGGTTAATATCCAAAATGTATAAGCAGCTCATACAACTCAATAACAAAACAAACAAACAAACAAGCCAATCAAAAAAATGGGCAGAAGACCTGAACAGACATTTTTCCAATTATATTGTGCTTTTAATTTCAAATTCCACTTGTTCGTTGCTAGTATATAGGCAAGCAATTGACTTTTGTACATTGATCTGATATCCTACAACCTTGCTAGAATCACTTATTAATTCCAGGAGATTTTTGCCAATTATTTCAGAATTTTTTCAATTCTCTCTATATGGACAATCATATCATCTATGAACAAAGACAGTTTTATTTCCTTTGTCACAATAAATCAGTATATCCTTTATTTCCTTTCCTTGTCTTACTGCATAAGCTAGGACTTCCAGTACAATGTTGAAAAGGAGTGGTGAGTGGAGACAGCCTGCCTTGTTCCTGATTCAGAAGGAAAGCTTTGAGTTTCTCATGATTAAATATGATTTGTTTTGTAGATATTCTCTCAAGTTAAAAAAATTCCCCTCTATTCCTTGTTTACTGAGAGTTTTTATCATAAATAGATCATTTTTTTATGTCACATTTTTTCCAAATGCTTTTTCTGTACCTACTGATATGGCCATGTGGTTTTTTTTCTTTACCTGCTGATGTGATGGATCTCATGAATTAATTTTTGAATGTTGAACCAGGCTTTCACACCTGAAATAAATCCCAGTTGTTTGTGGTATGTAATTTTTTTTACACATTGTTTAATTTAATTTGCTAACATTTTGTTGAGGATTTTTGCTTCCACATTCATGAGAGATATTGGTCAGCAGTTTTCTTTTCTTGTAATGTCTTAATCTGGTTTTAGTATCAGGATAATGCTGGCCTCAGAATAACTTGGGAAGTGCTTCTCTGCTTCTGTCTTTTAAAAGAGATTGTCGAGAATTGGTATAATTTCTTCCTTCAATGTTTGGTAGAATTCACCAGTGAACCCATCTGGGCCTGATGCTTTCTGTTTGGGAAGGTTATTAATGATTTATTCAATTTATTTAATAGACACAGGCCTATTCAGATTGTTTATTTTTTCTTGTATGAGTTTTGGCAGATTGTATCTTTCAAGGAATTAACCCATTTCATCTACGCTATCAAGTTTGGGGGCATAAAGTTGTTCATAATATTCCTTTATTATCCTCTTAATTTCCATGAGATGTAGTGATGCCCCCTCTTTCATTTCTAGTATTAGTAATTTGTGACCTCTCTCCTTTTTTCTTGGTTAACCTAGCTAGATGTTCATCAATTTTATTGATCTTATCAAAGAACCAGTTTTTGTTTTTATTGATTTTCTGTTGATTTCCTATTTTCAATTTCAATGATTTCTGCTCTAATTCTTATTATCTCTATTCTTCTTCTTACTTTGGATTTAATTTATTATTCTTTTTCTAGTTTTCTAAGATGTTAACTTAGATGATTGGTTTTAGATCTTTCTTATTTTCTAATTCATGCATTCAATGCTATCCATTTCCTTCTAAATACTGCTTTCAAAGAATCCCACAAATTTGATAAATTGTATTTTCATTTAGTACAAAATATTTTTTTAACTTCTCTTGAGTTTTCTTTGACCCATGTATTATTTAGAAGAGTGTTTGTTGTCTAAGCTTAAGTAATTGAGGATTTTCTAGCTATCTTTTTGCTACTGATTTCTAGTTTAATGCCATTGTGTCTGAAAGCAGACATTGTATGATTTATACTCTTTTAAATTTGTTAAGGTGTGTTTAATGGCCCAGAATGTGGTCTACTTTGTTGAATGTTCCAGCTTGAGAGAAATGTGTATTCTGCTGTTCTTGGGTGAAGTATTCTCAGATGTCAAGTATATTCTGTTGATTGATGATGCTATTGAGGTCAGCTATATCCTTGCAGATTTCTGCCTGCTGGATCTGTCCATTTCTGATAGAGGACTGTTGAAGTCTCCAGCTTTAACATTGTATTCATCTGTTTCTCCTTGCAGTTCTATCAGGTTCTGCCTCATATATTTTAACTCTCTGTTGTTAGCTACATACACTTTAAGGATTGTTAAGTCTTCTTGGAGAACTGACTCCTTTATCATTATGTAATGCCCATCTTTATTGCTTATAACTTTCCTGCTCTGAAGTCTGCTCTGTCATGGATACACACTTTACACTTGATCTTAGCCAAAAGGCCCAGAAGAGATGGATACACACTTTAAATTAAAAAAAAGTATCATGGACTGAGAAGCAAGACCCACTCTTGTCATTGTCACTTGAGTAGTGACTTGCTGAGCCCCCAATCATGGAGAGTGACCAGGACTTGCACGCATATACACACACACAGCGTAACACAAAGAGTCAGCTTCAGTTTGTAAACTATAGCATGCTGTACATGACAAATACACATGGACAGATCTGAGTCTATTAACCAACCCAGTTCATTCTTATCTGGGTGGCTAGAGCAAGATTCTGTGTTCCTTCAACTCTTTCCCATCTTACTTTATGAAACATAAAGGCAATGCCTCATGACACAGTCCGTTAACTCCTGCTAAGGACACAGGTTTACCTGGAGTGGATGATGTTCTCTGTCTGGGCACCAAGAATTCTGGATGTTTGACTGTTCCTAGGAGACACTATATGAGTGAACAATTATGAACTTTGGAGTCAAAACCATGTTGTATGACTTTAGACAGGCCTCCATTTTCTCATCCATAAAATGAGAGAGGAGGGGAAATTGGGGAATACAAAAATAAACTTCATAGTTTATTATGAAGATTAAATAAGATACAGTATTGTAAATTACCTAGTACAGCCTGGTACTTAGTAAATGCTTATAAAATATAAGGGACGTGTCTCCCTAAAATTTCTCATTAATTACAAAAAACGAAATAGTAACTTAATGGAAAAACCTGAGAGATGCCACCTTAACCAAGTGATCAATGTTAATATCACTGATGAGACAATCTGACATCAAGTGCCTCCTGATGGGATGCACTTGTATTATATTCCTGCCAAAAAATGTATAAGAATGTAATTATGAACAAACACCAGACAAATCCAAACTGAGGAACATTCTACAAAATAACTGGCCTGTACTCTTCAAAAATATCAGTATCATAAAAGGCAAAGAAAGGCTGAGGGACTGTCCCAGATTAAAGGACTAAAGAGATGTGACAACTAAATGCAATGTGTGATCCTGTGCTAAATCCTAGATCAGAGAAAACAATAGCTATAAAGACATTATTGGACAATTGGGGAAATTTGAATATGGGATGTATATTAGATTCTATATTATCACAGTGTTATATTTTCTGAATGTGATCACTGTACTGTGGTTATATAAAAGAATACCCCTGTTCTTAGGAAATCCATGCTATATTACTTAGAGGTAAAGGAACATCATATCTGCAGCTCACTATCAAGTGGTTCAGAAAAAATAATTGTTTTATATAGGTGGGTAGATTGAAAGAGAGAGAAAGCCAATGTGGCAAAATACTAAAAACTGGCAAATCTGGGTGAAGCATATATACCAGTCCTTTGTGCAATTTTCTGTTTTGTACATTGCAGCTTTTCTTTATGTTTGAAATTGTTTCAAAATAAAAAGGTATTAAATGGCAGGGAAGATAACTTTTCAGTGCTAATTGGAAAAAGAAATCAAGGTACACTTCCACGCTGTCGAAAATGAGGAGGATCCCTTGGGGAAGAGCTTTCTAAACTCAGTGTAACCTTATTCACAGACACATAGCACCTAAGCAGTCCCACCCATGGCAATGCTCTGAGATTTCTGCTGGCGAAGCGCTTTCCTGAGGAGCAGTGGCCCTCCAGGCATGCACACACACACATACACACACAACATACACACACACACGCAAACATACACTAAGATACTCACACTCACAAATACACACACATAAACACAAACACACAAACTGAATATAACTGGTAGTTGAACCTTAAGATCTCTCTTTTTCTCAAATTCCAAATTATAGGGCTTCCCTGGTGGCGCAGTGGTTGAGAGTCCGCCTGCCGATGCAGGGGACACAGGTTCATGCCCCGGTCCAGGAAGATCCCACATGCCGCGGAGGGGCTGGGCCCGTGAGCCATGGCCGCTGAGCCTGTGCGTCCAGAGCCTGTGCTCCACAACGGTAGAGGCCACAACAGTGAGAGGCCCGCATAAAGCAAAAAAAAAATTCCATATTACATGTTGCATCTCCAACTGGAAGCCTTATAATATCATCCTAACTGGTCTGTCTTCAGTCTTTACCTCCTCCAATTTATTGTTTATACTATCTCCAGGGTAGCAGTAAAACATAAATGTGATCGTCTCATTCACTTGCTTAAAAATCTTCAGTGCTCCCCAAATGCTGAACAAATCCCTTCTCCTTACCTTCATCAAACCATCAAACCATGAAACCATGTGTTTCAGCTCAAACACAAGGCAGCTGTGTGTAGATTTCTCCTGAAAGATTAGAGGTAACTGGAGGGGCATTACATTGCATCACAGCAAACCATGTAAAATTTAATTACATTACCATTTATTTTTCTTGAAGCAGAATAATTCAACCTTTTTTCCCTTAACCAGAACTACCTCGGAGCACCCTAATTCAGAGTTTCTGTCCTTTATGCAGTGATTGTCACCCCAGCCGTGCATTTGAATGACCTGGGGAGCTGGAATCACACTCCAAACAAGACTTGGAACCAGAATGTTGAGGGATGGAGCCCTTCCCACAACCGCACACAAAATTAGTTCCTATAGACGCAAGGAAAACGATGTAAAGATGCATCCTCCTCCAGAGAAAGCACCCAAGGACCATGGTCATTTTGTTTATTCTCTCTTTGGCCTAACAGCACCTGGAGAATCAGAGTTCTGTGCTATCTGTCTTTGTCAGGCATCATGCTAGACTTTAGACTTATAGTAAGACCTCAACAGTAACATTAATAGTTACTCTTTTCTGAGTAGTACATATAGATTAGGCATTTTATGTTTTACCTTATTAAACAAATCATAACAGTCCTTCAAGTTAGGTATTTCTATCCCCATGTTATAGATGATGAAACTGAGGTTCAGGATAAATTATGTGTTCCAGATCACATGCTAGTACGTGGTGATGCCAAAAGTTGAACTCAGATCCAGCTAACTCCCAAATCTTTGCTATTTCTACTACCCTCTACCATGATGTCCCATGTTTGTTTAGCAGACAGACTCAAAAAAAGGCAAAATCGTATACACATCTTTTGTTATGTAATTCCCAACTCTTTTGAGCAATCAACAAGTTCTGGTTGCAGTTTGTATATTTCCTTTGAACTAACACCAGAAACAATCTTCACACTTGGACACGACTATGCGTATCCCTGGCCAGCAAGCCTGAGCATCCCAGTGCATCATCCCTGTCTAAACCTGCATTTCATATGGCTGAGCAAAAGAGAGAGTCTGGGATAGGATTTCTCTGAATGTCTAAGTGAATATATCTCAAAGAGCAGGGGATGGCGAGGGTCCTAAAATGCCCAGTACCATGTGGAAATTCATGAGATTTCACATAGAACTTATATGTGCTCTGAGTCTTACCTGTGAGTTGCAAAATAAGTGGGCCATGCTTGATGATGAAAGTAAACTATTAATATTGGAAGCTTTGGAAAAAAAAATTATTTTTCTCAATGTGCTTCGGCTGCTTGTCTGTAAACATTTTATCACCTCAGAACTCAGGCAACACAAGGTCATGGCTGATGTTGTGAAGGTTGTTGACCATCAGAATCTCATGAACACTAAATGTAAAACAGTAAAGCTGTCCAAAGATTAATTCACACTTGCAGCATGGAACATCCTTGTACTAGGCAATAGCTTATGGTTCTAAAAACACTAACATGGGAAGGAAGAATGGAACATTCCACTCCACTAAAGCCTTCCAATAACCGTTCTTCAATGAAGGTGAGCAAGTGTGTCTGCATTAGTTATCTACTGCTGAGTAACAAGTTACCCCAATATTTAGCAGTTTAAAAAAATACACATTTATTATCTCACAGTTTCTGTGGGTCAGGAATCCAGAAGAGGCTGAGCTATGTCCCCTGGCTCAGGGTCTCATAGCTGCAGTGATCTCAACATTCAACTAGAGGAGGACCACTTCCAGGCTCACTCACACGGGTGTTGGCAGGATTTGCTTCCTTGAGGGCTGTTGGGCTGAGGGCCTTGGTTCCTCACTGACTGTTGACTGGAGGTCTCCCTTAGTTTTTTGCTTTGTGAGCCTCTCCATTGGGCAGCTCACAGCATGGCAGCTGGCTTCCCTGAGAGTGAGCAAGCAAGAGAGCAAGAAAGGGGCAGCAAGATGGAAGCCAGAGTCTTTTTGTGATATGATCTCAGAAGTGACAGGCCATCACTCTTGCTCATCGATCATCATTTTATTATTTAGAAGCAAGTCACTAGGTTCAGCCCACACTCAAGCAGAGGAGTTTACTGAAGGGCTTAAATGCCAGGAATTGGAGCTCATTGGGAGCCAACGTAGAAGTTGCCTGGCCCAGTGTCATTGGACTTGGTACAACAGAAGTGTTCAGGTCAGGCCTTAGGATGACCCCTTCCCTCTCTTGATGCATAGACTGTAGCTCCCGCTCAGTCCTAGATGACACACAGGTATTCTAGAGGGACCTATTCCTGAGGAAGTGGGCTTTTGTTTCTGTTGGGTTGATTACACTTTGTAATAGTCCACAATAATCTCTGCTTCGTCCTAATAGAGTAATACTATAGAGAAACATACATGCATTTGAAGCAAGCAGACAGACACACACAAATGACAGCTTTTTCTCAGTTTCTGAATGTAGACAGGAACATCCCTAAAGAATGAACCTCATAAAAGTGGTGAAAAAGAAAAGATCTTTTAAATATCAGACAAGAGACCTGAGTTCAAGTGTTGCCTTCAGCAGGAACTAACTATATGACCTTTGACACATTCCTTAACTTTTCCTCACCAACCAAAAAAAAAAAAGAGAGAGAGAGGAAAAAAAAAGAGGGAAAAAAAGATGATTCTAATCCAACTCCCTCAAAGGCCCCCATCCAGCTCCTTTCTAAGAATTCTCACAACCCCTCCCTTAGGGGACCAAGGTCAAAAGATGTCATTTGCCCTATTTTTTACACACTCCCAGGGCACCCTGGAACTCTGGTCAGCCAGTAACTTCTGTCAGTGCATTTAAATTCCCACAGTAGTCAAAGGATTTTTTTGTTTACATGGATATAGCTTTAAATTTTTTTTATGATGAAACTGAAGCACTGAGTGATTCAATACTTTGTAGGACCACGCAGTAGCAGAGACCAGGCTACTGTAACCCCAAGAATTGTGCTATGATGTGTCAGGCCTCTTGTAAACTGACAATATAATTGCAAATGTGGATATACAGCAATCTCATTATCAATGAATATTCTGAAATAAAAGCTGTTTTCTAAAGAAGCTCCTTCTATTTTTAAAATAATACATCGTATACAATCAGCACCATACCATTTGGCCCATGGGTGACTTTGGATAAGTTACTTAACTTTCTGAGGGTCAGTTTGCTCGTGGTAAAATGTGGAAGAGAAATTACTCTTTGACAATTTGTTGTGAAAACTGAATTACATATACTATCTAAAGTGCCCGTCATAATACATGGCTAAAACACTGAAGCTGTAATTAAAATATAATATAAAAATTATATTTTTATTATAGTTATTCATTCTCTCAACTGGTTCAGAAAAAAAATTCATGTAGTGTGTTTAAGGTGATGATATTAAAATCTGAGGCCATAATGGACAGGCTTTGAATATTTTTTCTTCTCAAATGATCATCTATCTATTCTTCTTTCAAGAATCAAAGAGTTAATCTAGAAATATTTGAGATTGGTTCGCAGGAGCTTCTAGGGCTAAGGAGCCTGGGACCCCGTTAAGTACAGGAGTTTTTAGGACCTGGAATTCCCTTCCCTCAGTATAGGCCACCTTTATAGCCTTTGTAATCCCTCTAAATTCTTTAGGTTCTTTCTTCTTTCTTTTTGTCATCAAACTCCTAGATGCATATTTTGTTTTCTCAGGCAGGTTAATGTAATTTCACTCAGCACTTAATAATTAATTATTTTTCTCTTAATCTTTCTATGTAGTACCTTGGAATGTATCTCCTGGTCTTCTGTATTATTTTTATTTTATGGCAAGGAACCTTCTGATAATGAATATATGAAATGTGCTTATAGCAGTACCTGGCACAAAGTTTTCCATGAACGTGGCTAGACAAACAATAGGTGGCTAATATTGAGAACTAACTCTGTGCCAGGAACTGTTAGGCAAAGACTTTTTTGTTGGGGCCAGATTATCCAGGATCAAGGCATTTACCAGGACATTTCTAAGCCATTTAATTAGTATCCAAATTGAGGGTCTAGATTCTTTCTCTCACAAAAACAGATGCTGGCTGATGCACAGGATGCTAAGATAGTCCTGTGGAGGGTGTACTTTGGAAAAGTTCTTGCAATCTCATCATTCCCAGCAGTCTTACACATAAAAATCTTGATAGCTGACAATTTAACACATCCAACCAGCAAAAAATCATCATCCTTAAGCATCACTGATAGGCCATCTACTAAGCAGATTCATAAGGACTTCTGTTGTAATTACCTTACAGAAGAGTTGCCAGCAGCTATTGCCCAGAAAAAAATTTTAAGCACAGAGGAGCATTTTATATCTATTGTCTAATATGAGGGGAATCACAGGTACTTTAGCAGCAGTATTAGCAATCCAACTCTCTGTAATAACCTCTTTGGTGCCCTGAGTCTCCAACCATCCTCTTCCCGATTACTCTTAGGTCCTAAAATTTCACTGCTCATCTTTGGTTGCAACTGTATTTCTGATTAATCAGAACTTGGGGGTGAACGTTAAATGGCCCGCCTCCCTGCTTCTAGGGGTAGCTCCTGCCCTTGTATTACCAGCATATGTAGAATCCTTCATATCCACACCAAAACCTTGGAATGGGATAAATTACACTAACGCGCCGGATGGCAAACGAACTCCTCTCAGCAGGGCCCACATTTCTACCCCTCCCCCACCACTGTCCGTGCCTGCCTCTTTGCCCCAGTGACCCACAATTACTATCCTGGATTCAAATGAGAGTGCACGTTTCCCTTTCAGACTCCTTTCAGCCCTATCCAGCTCTACTTTCCCCCTCCCCGGGCTGAATGAAGCCTTCTCTTCTCTCCCACTATATTTAAGTCAGAAGAGAGGTTAGTTGAGTTCATCTACCTCTCACCCCCACATTTTCTCCCCTTCCACTTCATCTCCACAACTGAGAAGTACCTTCCTCCTTCACCACATCTCCAAGGAAGACCATTGCTTCTCCTACTTACTCCAATCCAAGGACCCAGAAGGAAGGATGCTCATATTTCTCCTTCCCTAGTCCATTTCAGCAACTCCACTCATCTCCTCTTTTTTTTTTTTTTTTTTTTTTTTTCTGTACGGGGGCCTCTCACTGTTGTGGCCTCTCCCGTTGTGGAGCGCAGGCTCCGGACGCGCAGGCTCAGCGGCCATGGCTCACGGGCCCAGCCGCTCCGCGGCATGTGGGATCTTCCCGGACCGGGGCACGAACCCGTGTCCCCTGCATCGGCAGGCGGACTCTCAACCACTGCGCCACCAGGGAAGCCCCGCTCATCTCCTCTTGAATCAACTATTCCACCTTCTCCTCTTTCCACTCACCCCTGTATACAGACATTCAGAACTCTCCCCTGCCTTCCTCAAGAACTTTCCAACCTCATTCACATCCTTGTGGCCAGTAACCCCCTTCCAACATCCTCAAAGATGCGAACATCATCCATGGCCTTTAAAAACCCAGGGGGCCTTCCCTGTCCCCTTCAAACACCTTCACGCACTAAGTGAGCATGCACCTGTTTTACCTCCAAAACATCACAGTAAGTGCTGTTGCTCTGAAGGTCCCTCTGGACTTTCAGAGAAGTAGCTCTGACTGCTACGTCTCCCCTACGGTCCCAGTCCCCTTTCTCACTGAGCCTGCTCTTTGCCCTCATGTAAACATTCAGTGCTATTCTCCAATCAAATAGTCCCCTCTGGCCTGGCTAGCCCCAATCTCTACCACTGAACTCCAGTTCTACTAATACCCCAGGATTTGGCTATTCTTGACCTTCCAACTGCCTCTCCAAACACCTTGTGACCCCACGGGGTAACAGCATCAACATGGAAGTGTGATGTTGTCAGGCAACATTAGGCAAAGTCAGGCTGTCCAACCATGGCTGGGCCCTGACTAGGGGTGACGTGTTGAGGTGCAGGGTTCTTTCCTAACTCTCAGCTGCACCCAATCCTTTTCACTCGACTCATCCTTGGTCCCACCCTCTCACCCTCAGAAGATAATCTCAACTCCAATTTCACTGAGTAGAGCTACGTTTTTTTTTTAAATTTCCAGTTTTATCGAGATATAATTGACAGACAACATTGTGTTAGTTTTAGGTGTACCACATGACAGTCTGATACATTGAAAAACGATCACCACAATAAGTTCAGTTAACATCTATCACCTCACGTAGTTACAAAATTTTTTTTCTTGTGATGAGAATTTTTAAGATCTACTCTCTTAACAACTTCCAAATATACAATACAGTATTATTAACTGTAGTCGTCATGCTGTACATTACATCCCTAGAACTTATTTACCTTATAACTGGAAGCTTGTACTTTTTGATCGCCTTCACTCATTTCCCCCAACCCCAAATCCCCACCTCTGGCAGCTACCAATCTGTTCTCTGTTTCTATGAGTTTGGGTTTTTTAGTTTCCACACATAAGTGAAATCATGCAGTATTTGTCTTTCTCTGTGACTTACTTCACTTAGCACAGTGCTGTCAATGTCCATCCATGTTGTCAGAAATGGCGTGATTTCCTTGCCATTCTAGGTAATACGTGAGGTAATATCTCCTTGTGGTTTCGATATGCATTTCCTTGGTGATTAGTGATGCTGAGCACCTTTTCGTGAACCTGGTGTCTATCTGTATGTCTAAGTAAAGCTACTTTTAATTCCTCCTCCCATCCACCCCCATCTGCCTCCACTCCAGCACCTGTGGAATTACTTCCCCACGTGGTTTTTGCCCAAGACAAGATTGCATAGTTTGGACTGGCCCCTGCTTATGCCCCATCCCGACCCCAGCTGGTTGAGTTACAGAGCAAGTGCCAAGGTCATTACTGCAAAGGAAAGTGTTGAAGGCAGAGAGTGAAAGCTTCCAGGCAAAAAGTAAACAGCATCTCATACCCATCCTGCCTTTATTCATCTCGCTGTATATGCCACTGCTACTACAACAGGGGATCCTCCAGGGTAGAGACCCAGACCCACCTTGGGAATTGGTAATAGATAGATGTTGTTTTTACAGTTGTTGGGTTTTTGTTTACCAGGGAAACATTCTGGTTTATTACATAGCTTTTTAGGTTTTTTCTTTTTTACTCTTGCTGAGAATTTTGTTTTCTGATTTGTGCTCATTTAAATTGTCCTTTCCTTTACTCTTGCTTTATTTTATTCTCTCTCCTCCTCAGTTCAAGTTTCTTTCTTTTATTTTCTTTTCAGAATATTTTTCTCTTAATCCTCTTTGTTATAGCACTCAAAGGAGCATTCTTAATTCCTTAATCTTGTGCTTAAGCTTCAAATCCATATACTTCTATATTTTAAACATTTTTTCCATAGGTTTTAGCCTGTTATCCTCTTAATCTTTTATCTCTTCAACTTTGATGTGTTTGACCTTTTACAGGGTTGATTTGTGTTACTGTACCTTTTACCTTAAAGCTGATTTATTATCTTACTACCACTTTTCGATTTTAATTTTTAAATTTTATTCATAGCTTGCTAGTTTTTTTAACTCTAATCTGATTTTTGCTTTATTTTTTAAATTCCTCTCACTTTCTTTCAATGATTCCATTCTATTTCCTTTATCTTAAAACTTATTTAATTTATCTCTCATGATTACTTTAAGTCTTAACCTTTTATCTGTACTGGGCTTTCTTTCTCCTATCGTAATATTTAGTCTCCTCCTTTCCTTTCAACTTTCTCTTACCAAGTCTCAATGCTTTCATTTTAATGTTCTCTTAGCCTTCTACCCCGCTTTTATTATTTTCTGTTAAGTTTTCTCTCCTTTCTTTCTTCTACATTTTTATCTATTTTATGACCTGGTGTAAAATCACCAGCAAGAGTAAGTGAGAGAAAAATCCCACCTCCTTCGGGCAGAGATTGGAAAGCTTCTCCCCCAGGGAGTTCTCTCTGCAGCTGCCCCTGGGAGGCCCCCCTCCGTGGATCCCCAGCCCCTTTAAAGGGACTTGAGAGACCCTTGTGTAACTCTCTCCCAGGCTAACATTCTCTGAGGGGTCAGGGTGGGGCAGTGGGTACAATGAGTTTACTAAAGGGCATTGCTCCTAACATCTCGTATTATCTCACATATATATATATATATATATATATATATATATATATATATATATATATTTTAAACATCTTTATTTGAGTATAACTGTTTTACAATAGTGTGTTAGTTTTTCCTTTACAACAAAGTGAATCAGTTATACATATACATATGTTCCCATATCTCTTCCCTCTTGTGTCACCCTCCCTCCCACCCTCCCTATCCCACCCCTCTAGGTGGTCACAAAGCACAGAGGTGGTCTCCCTGTGCTATGCGGCAGCTTCCCACTAGCTATCTAATTTACATTTGATAGTGTATATATGTCCCTGCCACTCTCTCACTTCCTCAAAGCTTACCCTTCCCCCTCCCCATATCCTCTTACCCTTCCCCCTCCCCATATCCTCAAGTCCATGCTCTAGTAAGTCTGTTTTATTCCCGTCCTACCACTAATCTCTTCATGACATTTTTTCCCGTCCTACCACTAATCTCTTCATGACATTTTTTTTTTCCTTAGAGTCCATATATCACATATATATATTTTTAAATCTATGTTTGGATTTGGGGCTGCCCCAAGCCTCAGCCTACATGAAGCATTTTAAAAGAAACAGACCTATGGAATCAAACCCATGGGGACCTCTGAAGGTGAGGCTTGTTATATTTTTGAGGGCCCATGAAAGGAACATTTTCCTGAGCTCAGCATTGGGAATAAGAACAGTGACACGGGTTTCTCTCTCTCTCTCTCCTATGAAGTACTCCTATTTCCCTCATCATCTTAATGCCAAATATGTGACCAGCCCCAGGCAAGTTCCCAGACCTGAGGGCAGGCCCTGTGTGCACTAACCTCCCCATCACCTCACCCTGCCTTTCTCTCAGCTGCAATTTCCTAGCCTATTTATTTTGTTCTATTTTGTGGTGTTCTGTGCATCACAAATCCTTTCAGAAACAAGGCCAGTTTGAGTTACTACTTGACTGACCTCAGGCAAGATAATTCACTGTTCTCTCTGTACTTCATCTTCCTCATCAGTGAAATGGAAGTGATAGAATCTACCTCCTGGGTGATTGTGAGGATTCGAAGACCAGGTGCTTAACAAATTGTAGCTAAAATCAAGAGAGGGGCCCTGAGAAAGAACGGGAGCCATCTAACAAGCTGAATAAAGGGTTATGTGAATGAGTTGCAAGAGACTGTACATTCCAAAGTTGGCACCAATGATATTTTCCATCCCACCTGCTCGTCTGCAGTGTGAACTTACTACTCCCCCAACATGAGGTGGAGACTGTGTCCCCACCGCGCTGAATCTGATCTGGCCATGCAATTGCTTTGACCAGTAAAATTCAGCAGAAGCGACTGTGCCCTTCTAGGCATAGTCCTTAACTTTCCTGGCAGCTTCTGCCTCTCGCCCTTAGGGGGTCAACCACCATTAAAAAGTGCCACTACCCTGAGTCCAACATACTGTGAGAATTCCAAGACATGTGGAGAGGCCCTGGAGGATGAAGCCATACGGAGAAAGAGGGCCACAGAGCCCCCAAGGCACCAGACATCTGAGTGAAGAAGCCATCTGGGAAACAGATCCATCCAGGGCCAGCCACCCAGCTGACACTCAGCCGAGTCCTCCCCAAATTCCTGACCCACAGAATTGTGAGCAAAATAAAATGGTTGTTTTAAGCCACTAAGTTTTGGGGTGATTTGTTATATGACAATAGACAACTGAAATGGAAATGAAAGCTCTTCGTAAAATATATAACCTCATTGGATCCTCAAACCGAATCTTAACAAGTGAGTAGAATCAAACTAAACATATTGTTTTGGCCATATGCTAAAAGTAAACCTCCCTGTGGACAAAGACCACATCTGACACTTCTTCAGGCCCCCTGGACAATTCCTAAATTCTGAGCATTTTGTTATAAAGGCTGTATGTCCCGTTACTCAGGATATTTACTCACTCATTCAACAGACCTGTACTGAATACTTACTACGTGTCCAACTCTGCTCCAGATATTGGAGACACAGCGATGAACATGTCAGGTAAAGTCCCTGGCCTGGTGCAGATACCTCTCTGTGCTGCTTACTCTTTGTCCCACCCACCAGACCCAATCTTCCCCCTTCTCTGTATCCCAGCAGTTAACCTCTGTGGTCTGTATCACCTGAGCTCCTCACCCTCTGGCTTCCTCATTAAACAGCAGAGAATTTACTGAAGGGGTTGTTCAGTAAATAGGGTTCAGAAATTAGAAGGCACCAAAAGATCAAGTGGTAGCAATAAAGAAGGGTCAGACTGTTTACCCCTGCAGCCCTCTCTCTGCCTCATCTGCCTCAGTTATGTCCCTCAGCCTAAGGTTATAGATCCTATAGAGGATATGGATCCTAGGCAGATCCCCCTTCCAGGTCCCCAGTTCTCCCCAGGATCCTGTAATGCTGTCCCTTCTGCTGGCCACTCAGGCCAAGGGATGAGAATGGCTTCTCACTTTTGCTGGTACCTGGATGCTTCACCATCCCTCTTTGGTTCCCCTGACCTCTGTCAATAGCCCCTTCACTAAGTTCTCTGCAGTTTCATCACTTTGGGTATGCCATCTGTTACCAGATCCTGAATGTATCAGGATCTTGACTGATACATTCTTATTTCAAACACTCAACCTCACTAGGACTTTGATGTGGAACACATTTCTAATTTAAGACTGAAAAGTGTGGTCAGCATGGTCATTGTGGGCCTCCAGAAGTACTGACCACTCAGTTACCAACTTTACCACAGATCTAAAACCCAACATTGAATCCCAATCATAACTGATTATGCATAAAGATGAAAAAAAAAAAGAGGTCTCATTTCATGTCTAACACCAGTTAGTTGGAAGAGGCTGCCTAGAGCGCTGTATTGAGAATTGTAGGAGCTACATCTGGGCTCTGTGGAAATGAGTTCTGTGATCAATTAGCAATGTCTGCTGTGAGCACAGGATGGGGAATGACAGCATGCAAAACACATATATGCCATTTCAGGCCATGATTTTAGTATCACTGCTGCATCACTATATGCCATTGGTGTCTAACATAAATATCTTTTATAAACATAAATTAATATATGAAAACCCACAATAAGTAAATCCTGTACTTTGTACAAGTCTATTTCCATGAGTCAGAGATTTTTTTTCCTAGTCACCTAGAGGATCAAGGAACTGAGCTGAACTGAGGCCTATGACCTTGACCCCATCAATAAAGAGCTCTGTCTAGATCAAACTAATCTTCAAACTGCAAGGACTTCATATACTCATAAAACCTGTATTTCTTTGACCATGGAATTATCACAGTGATTTAAAAAATTTCTTTAGCAACAGAACTCTTCATTTAAATTAAATCTCACACAGAACCCTAACAGATGTAAGAACGAGTTGCTCTGATTAAAGAGAGAAAAGCCAAAGGCCCCCTTGCCCTTGACCCCCACCTCAAACATCTTAGTGAATCTCTGAGACCAAGAGGGCACAGCTTGAACACCAAGAGGAAACCTTTTAGGTCCCTTGGGCCCTGTGTAATTGCAGCAGTATAATATTTTAATGTATTAACCAATTCCGTTAACCTCCATATTCCCAGTTACCCTGTGAGCCAGCCTCACTCATACATCCAGATGTGAGGCATCCACTGCCTCAAGGAGGGCTCATCCCATGGAACTACAGAACCAAAAGGTCAGATGCGTAGCTTCTGTTTTCAAAAGGCAAGGTCCAGGTTGAATTAGTCTGCCTGATAAACATCAGGCTATCCTACAGCAAAAATTGAACCAGAAATATCAGCGGCTTGACACAAGAAAACTTATCTGGGTTGAGCTTTCCTCCTCCATCTTTTAGCAACATCATTTGGAACACATGGCCCTGAAGGTAAGTATAGCAGAGGAAGAAAGAGAAAGGAGAGCTCACACTCAATTTTAAATTCCTCACCCTGTATATTTATTCTGCTCAGGCCACCAGAACAAAATACCACAGACTGGGTGGCTCAAACAACAGAAATTGATTCCTCACAGTTCTGGAGACTAGAAGTCCAAAACCAAGGTGTCAGCAGGTTTGGTTTCTCCTGAGGTCTCTCTCCTAGGCTTGCCAGTAGTTGCCTTCTATGTCCTCACATATGTGCCCTTCCTCTGTGCACACATCCCTGGTGTTGCTTCCTCCTCTTATAAGGACACATCTTGGATTAGGGCCCCACACTTTTGACCTCATCTAACCTTAATTATCTCTTTAAAGGCCCTCTCTCCAAATATAGTCACATTGGAGGTTGGGCTTCAACGCATGAATTTGGGAAGGTTGGAGGGGAGGGAGGGGACACAATTCCATCCATAACCATCTGGAATCAGAAAATGCCACTTCCATTCATATTTTATTGGCCAGAACAAGTCACATGGCCCACCTAACTGCAAGAGAGACTGGAAAGCTTCATCTTCACATGTGCCCAAGAAGAAAAGGAGAACCCGATGTGGGTGACCACTAGCAATCTCTACCTCGCAAAGGTAACACAAAAAGATTTAGAAAATATAGGATTGGGCACAAAGAGTCTTCCCCACCCCTAGGGTGAGTGATGGGGAAGGAGGAGGGAAGGGTGATGAAAGGGAAGCAATGAGGGATTCAACAAAGGGCCCTCACTTGGAGAAACTGTGTGGACAGAAGAACAGGCAGCATCCAGAGGTACGCCCCTCACTCCCCATGCATTCAAGCAACAACCCCCAGTGCCAGGAAGACAAATGGAAGCTGAGTTCGTGCTCACAGATGGCCCAGACTCCATTCCATGAGACTAAGCACTCTACACCCCCAGAGTTGAGAAGCCATGCTACTCATCGTGCCCTCTGACATCTGGAGAGGTTCTTTTATCAGCAGTAGCCTGCACACTGCTCACCAACCATCCAGAAGGACTGCTGCCTGTGTGCCCCAGAGTTGGTCAGTATCTGACTGCTCCATCACCTGACTACTCCAGGGGATGACCCCCTACACACACACACACACACACACACACACACACACCCCGAGGGTAGAGATGGTAATAGCGGTGGTGGGAGGTGGGGAGAACCTCCATCCACCATTCTCCTCACCTGTGGGACTGAATGAAACAGCTCAAGATTTCCCCACCAGCCAGGGCAAAAGTGAATGAACTTCAGCCATTATGTGGCACCAAACTAATGTGTCAGATCAAGGAAAGCCATAGAGCCATCTATTGGTCACAAGTGAAAAGGGAAGTCATCTGAAAACAATGAACAGGGGAAAATAAAAATAATCAAATTCGACTATAATAACTTCATTATAGAAATGTGATGGGAAGTGTCATCTCATTCCCTTCAACACAGGAAACTATAAGAGACAAGGAGTTAGACATGCCTTGAGTAAATGTGTTTAGGAAATTAGAATTGTAGCAGGTCATCCAGCACACGGTTCTAAGGTGCTTTTCAATTCTCTCAATTCTACAGATTCAAATTCTGTAAAAATAGGACACGGGTTCATTTTATGAAACCCGAAGCCTCCACGTTTAATTAAGGAATTTGCGATCCTGCAGCTCGGCTGACAAATGATACACTTAGCACCCTGCGATTAGGTGCTGTGCTGTACAGGTTCACAGCCTCCACGACGCTGTGACGTGAGACTGACGCTACTGAACGGTCAGGAAAGTTGTTTAACAAAAAAGAGCTCCGAAGACCTGGGTCGGGGGTGGGAGCAACAAAGGCCTCACTCAAGTCGTTCCCACTTTAAAGGGCAATATTGGATTTAGAAATTGAGCTATGTCAGCTAAAACACCAAGCAGCCTTGCTGCTTAAAAGAAAGCCAATGAGTTACGGTCAACCCAATTCCCCCACCCTCACGGGCTTAGAATGTGACTTTAATGTAGTCTCTGCTTCCAAGTACAAAACCCAGAAATGACTGCCCAGGCAAAGGCTCGGAAGAAACACCTCAGGGTCATTTTCACAGCCTGTGGGCATAATTCCAAAACTCAGCCCAGGATATGATCCAGTCTACGGTGAATGCTACATTTGGGCCTGCTACAGAATGCTACAGAATGGCTGACCTTCCGTTTAGGGTCAGAAATTGGCTAATCTGTTTCTCAGACTTGCTCCACAGAAGCTGAACAGATAGATCAAGTTTAACTAAAAGGATGCCAGACGCCTTGCCTTCTCCAAACGGAAATCTTGGAGATACGCTGACCACCATTCACTGGTACACAGCGCCACCTACAGCATTACTGGTGCAATTCATCACAGCACTCTTCAAAGGCGGCGTTGGAGTGAATAGCACAAAGAGTCTGGGAGAACCCTTCAGGAACCTGTACAGGGCAGAAAGAATCTAATCCAAACATCAAACTTGGCATATATTATGTTTATTTGGGGGTTGAAAAAATAGAGAAGTTCTATAACAGTGAGGAGGTTGGGCTGATTGGTTATAGGCTTGTCTATTTGCTTTCTTGCTGGCTTTAGGCTAACAGCATTGAATCCTGACATGATGATTTTTTTTCTGATTATCTGTTGCAAGGGTTCACCAAGGAGGAAAATCAATCAAATATAACTGTCAAGAGCAGTTGACATTGAAATCTGATGTGAAACAGTCAGGCAATCATATCTGTCATCTCTGAAATTTAGAAAATAAAACCCCAGCAGAAGTCCTCATCTTACAACTCCTTATGGATTTGAATGTGATCATAGCTGAGAGTTCTAAAAAGGGTTGCTGCAATCATCTTCCCACGAATTCCTGAAATGACCAGGACAGAGTGTGGGGTGTCTTGAATGACAGGTAAGAAGCTTGGATTTTTTCCTGCTTCTTCAAAACTGCCAGCTTGATAAAAAGATAATGACAGTAGCCAAACCAAAATTTTAGATTAATCTGGTGAAAGTATAGGATGAACTTGAGGGAAAAGAAACTGGAGCTGAAAGGAGCAGCTACTATAAAATAAATAATGATAGTGATGGGTTACAACCATTGAATAAAATGGGAATCTATAAGGCCTTAAAGATATAAATAAATAAATGAGTACAAGTGTGAGTCTGGAACATCTTGTTGTGCAAGAAAGTAAGGAATCAATGCAATCCCTATCAAGATTGCAATGGCATATTTTACAGTAGAAAAAGCACTCCTGAATTTATATAGAACCACAAAAGACACTGAATAGCCAAAGAAATCCTGAGAATGAAGAACAAACCAGGAAGCATCACACTTTCTGATTTCAAGTTATACTATAAAGCTATAGTCATCAAAACAGTATCATACTGGCATAAAAACAGACAAATTGACAAATAGAACAGAATCAAAAGCCCAGAAATAAACCCAAGCATGTATGGTTAGCTAATGTTTGACAAGGAAGACAAGAATACTCAATGGAAAAAAAAACAATCTCTTCAATAAATGGTGCTGGGATAATTGGATTTCACATGTAAAAGAATAAAACTGGACCCATCTCTTACAGCACTCACAAACATTAACTCAAATGTATTAAAGACTTCAATATAAGACCTGAAATCACGAAACTCCTAGAAGAAAACATAGGAATAAAGCTCCTTGATATAGGCCTTGGTAATGATTATTTGTATATGACACCTAAAGCACAAGCAAGAAAATTAAAAATAAAGTGGGACTCCATCAAATTAAGGCTTCTGTACAGCTTTTAAAAACCATCAATGAAGTGAAAAGACAACCTATGCAATGGGACAAAAATATTTGCAAACCATATATCTAATAAGGGGTTAATATCCAAAATATATTAAAAACTCATACAACTCAATAGCAAAAAAGAACAAATAACCCGATTAAAAAATGGGCAAAGGGGCTTCCCTGGTGGCGCAGTGGTTGAGAATCTGCCTGCCGATGCAGGGGACGCGGGTTCGTGCCCGGTCTGGGAAGATCCCATATGCCGCGGAGCGGCTGGGCCCGTGAGCCATGGCCGCTGAGCCTGCGCGTCCGGAGCCTGTGCTCCGCAACGGGAGAGGCCACAACAGTGAGAGGCCCGCGTACCGCAAAAAAAAAAAAAAAAAAAAAAATGGGCAAAGGACCCAAATAGACATTTCTCCAAAGAATATATGCAAAAGACCAACAGGTACATGAAAAGATGCTCAACATCACTAGTCATTAGAGAAATGCAAATTAAAACCACAATGGGATAACACCTCATGCCTGCTGGAATGGCCATCATCAAAAAGGCAGGACATAACAAATGCTGACCTGGATGTGGAGAAAAGGGAATCCTAGCACACTGTTGGTGGGAATGTAAACTGGTGTGGCCACTATGGAAAATGGTACAGAGGTTCCTCAAAAAAGTAAAAACAGAACTACCATATGACCCAGCAAGTCCACTTATGGGAATATATCCAAAGGAAATGAAAACAGTTACTTCAAAAAGATATCTGCCTCCCCATGTTCATAGCAGCATCATTTATAATAGCCAAGACATGGAAACAACCTAAGTGTCCATCGACACTTGTATATTTCAATGAAATATTATTCATCCATTAAAAACAACAACAACAAGGAAATCCTACCATTTGCAACAATATGGATGGACCTTGAAGGTACTATGCTAAGTCAGAGAGAGAAAAACAAATATTATATGATCTCACCTATATGTAGAATTTTAAAAAAAAACCTCATAGAAAAAGAGATCAGGCTTGCGGTTTTGCTAGAGGCAGAGGGTGGGGGGAGAGGGAATTGGAGGAAGATGGCCAAAAGGTGAAAACTTCCAGCTACAGGCATACCTCTTTTTATTGCCCTTCACTTTATTGCACTTCACAGATACTACATATTTTACAACTTGAAGATTTGTGGCAACCCTGCAGTCAAACAAATCTATTGTCACCATTTTTCCAACAGCATTTGCTCATGTCGTGTCTCAGTGTCACATATTGGTAATTATCACAATATTTCAAGCTTTTTCATTATTATTATATTTGTTATAGTGATCTGTGATCAGTGACCTTGGATGTGACTATCCTAATTGTTTTCAGGCACCGTGAACCACACCCATATAAGACAGCAAACTTAACTGATAAATGTTGTCCGTGTTCTGACTGCTCCATCAACCAGCCGTTCCCTCTTCTTTCTCCATCTCCTCCAGCCTCCCTACTGCCTGAGACACAGCAATATTGTGATTAGGCTAATTAATAACCCTACAATGGCCTCTAAGTGTTAAAATGAAAGGAAGAGTTGTACATCTCTCACTTTAAATCAAACAAATAATTAAGCTTGATGTGCCAGAAGCTAGGCCTCTTGCACCAAACAGTTAGCCAAGTTGTGAAGGCAAAATTTTCTTGAAGAAAATTAAAAGCAGTACTCCAGTGAACACACAAACAATAAGAAAGGAAAACTGCCTCACTGCTGATATGGAGAAAGTTTTAGTGGTCTGGATAGAAGATCAAACCAGCCACAACATTCACTTAAGCCAAAGCCTAATTCAGAGCAAGGGCCTAACTCACTTCAATTCTACAAAGACTGAGAAAGGTGAAGAAGCTGCAGAAAAAAGGTTTGAAGCCAGTAGAGGTTAGTTCATGAGGTTTAAGGTAAGAAGCCATCTCTGTAACATCCAAGTGCAAGGTGAGGCAGCAAGGGCTGACGTAGAAGCTGCAGCAAGTTATCCAGAAGATCTAGCTAAGATAATTAATGACGGTGGCTACACTAAACAACAGACTTTCAATGTAGACAAAACAGCTTATACCAGAAGAAAATGCCATCTGGCACTTTCATAGCTAGAGAGGAGAAGTCAATGCCTGGTTTCAAAGATTTAAAGGCCAGGCTGACTCTCTTGCTAAGGGCTAATGCAGCTGGTGACTTTAAGCTGAAGCCAATGCTCATTCACCATTCTGAAAATCCTAGAGCCCTGAAGAATTATGCTATATCTGCTCTGCCTGTGCTCTATAAATGGAACAAAGCCTGGGTGAAAGCACATCTGTTTACAACATGGCTTAATGGATATTTTAGGCCCACTGCTGAGACCTACTGCTCAGAAAAAGAGATTCCTTTCAAAATATTACTGCTTATTGACAATGCACCTGGTCACCTAAGAGCTCTGACAGAGATGTACAATGTGATTTAATGTTGTTTTCATGCCTGCTAACACAACATCCATTCTGCAGCCCATGGATCAAAGAGTAATGTTGACTTTCAAGTCTTGTTGTTTAAGAAATACATTTTGTAAAGCTATAGCTACCATAGATAGTGATTCCTTTGATGGGTCTGGGTAAACTAAATCAAAAACTTTCTGGAAAGGATTCACCTTTCTAGATGCCATTACAAACATTCGTGTTTCATGGGAAGAGGTCAAAATATCAACATTAACAGGAGTTTGGAGGAAGTTGATTCTAATCCTCATGGATGACTTTGAGGGGTTCAAGACTTCAGTGGAGGAAGTAACTGCAGATGTGGTGGAAACAGCAAGAGAACTACATTTGGAAGTGGAGCCTGAAGATGTGACTGAATTGCTGCAATCTCATGATAAAATTTGAATGGATAAGGTGTTATTTCTTATTGAAGAGCAGTGAAAATGGTTTCTGGAGATGGAGTCTACTCCTGGTGAAGATCCTGTGAAAATTGTTGAAATGACAAGGGATTTAGAATATTACATAAACTTAGGTGATAAAGCAGCGGCAGGGTTTGAGAAAATTGACTCCAGTTTTGAAAGACGCTCTACTGTGGGTAAAATGTTATCAAATATCAAAGAGCATTGCATGCTAAAGAGAAATTGTTTCTGAAAGGAAGAGTCCATTGATGCAATAAACTTCATCGTTGTCTTATTCTAAGAAACCACCATAGCCCCCCAGTCTTCAGCAACCACCAGCCTGATCAGTCAGCAGCCATCAACACCGAGGCAGGACCCTCACCAGCAAAAAGATTACAACTCACTGAAGGCTCAGATGGTGGTTAGCATTTTTCAGCAATACAATATTTTTTAACTAAGGTATGTACATTATTTTTTTAGACACAATGCTATTGCACACTGAACAGACTACAGTATAGTATAAATAAAGCTTTTATGTGCACTGGGGAACCAAAAAATTCATATGACTTGCTTTACTGCGATACTCACTTTATTATGGTGGTCTGTAACCCAACCTGCAATATCTCTGAGGTTTGCCCGCATAAGATAAATAGGTACCAGGGAAGTGCAGCATGGTGATTATGGCTAACACTGCTGCTGTATAGGAAAGTTGTTGAGAGTAAATCCTAACAGTTCTCAATACAAGGAGAAAATTTTTTCCCTTTTTCTTTTCTTTTTCTTTCTATTGTATCTATATGTGAAGATGGATGTTAGATGAACCTGTTGTGGAGACCATTTCACAATATAAATATCAAACCATCATGCTGTACACCTTAAACTTATATAGTGATGTATGTCAATTATTTCTCAATGAAACTGGGGTGGGTAGGGGGGAGAAACAGATTTGACCTTTAAAAAAAGTAAGGAAGTGCTCAAAGGTTAATGAAGACATATCAAAAGAGCTCAGGAGTCAGCTTGAAGGGGTTCCCACCAGCCAAACTTGGGAAATGTGAGCTTTAGAGCAAATGATAATCATGGGGTTTACAGCCCATTAAATAAAATGAGAACCCATGAGACCTCAAAGCTGGATAGATGGATGGAAGGAAGGAAGGAAGGAAAGGAGGGAAAGGGAAAGCTCTTCCTTACAGTAAAATGCCAAATCATAAATGCAGCAGGAATGATGAAAATAGAAAATCACCACTTGGCAACCATTATGGAGGGTGTCATCAGTAATTGCAAAGACTGTGAGTAAAGGTTTGATGAGAAATAGGATATTGGTATAATTTCAAAGTATCTCCCCACAAAAATACTTACTAATCACAATGGGGGGAAATGGTGGCTTTATGGTGGAGAAATCTGACAGGAGACATTTGAAAGGTGGTCAACGTGAATATCACCAGTGGTGGAAAGGGTTCTCGTCAGGTACCTGCTAAGGTGAGGCACCAAGTGGAGCAGAGCATCATGTCTGTGGAATTACTGCCAAGAACGCATGGCCTCAGTGGCCACGAGAACACATCAGACAGACCCAGGTTGAAGGCCAGCCTCCAAAATGAAAGGTCAGTGCTCTGTAAATCTTTCTAGGTCATGCAAGACAGTGAAATACTGAAGAATTATTCCAGACTGAAGGAGACTAAGAGACATGATAAGTAAATGCAGTCTGATTCTGGACTGGATCCCAGACCAGAACAGCAAAAATGGCATTGTTGGGATAGTTGGGAAAACTTGGATGTAACTGTATCGATGTTGATTTTTTTTTTTTTTTTTGGAGGATTGTACGGTGGTTATTTAGGTAAGTGCTATTTGGAGGGGGAAAATCCACTGCAGTATTTAGAGGTGCTGAGGCATCATATCCACAGCTTGCTCTTATTAAGTAGTTCAGGGGAAAAAAAAGATGAAAAATCATGATTCTATAGAAGAAGGTTTTGTTTTTAGTTACAATAAGGCGATATATGTAAAGCACCTGGAACATGGTAGATCCTCACTTCAAGTTAGTTGTCTCCCCCAAGAAATTAGGAGGAAATGTTAAGGCTGTGTCTACACACTGTCTGAAATGAAGACTGACATCACATACACTCTCTTTAACATACAAGGGGAAAGCCCCCATGAAAACGGCAGTGATAATAACTGGTATTTAGCAACATGCAGTATAATGATAACTCTTTTTGGATTACAAAGCACTTTGGAGAACATTATCTCATTTTAACCTCATAGTACTGGGGGGGGGCAATTATCTTTATTGTTGCCATTTTTTAATATTATTATTACATTTTCTATTATGAAGAAATGGCAGTTCAGAGGTCTCAAATTGGGGCTAAATAAATAATATTTTCAATGATGGTTTACTTAAAATACTGTATCACTGTAGATTTGTGAGGTTGATAACTGTACTGTGGTTACATAAGAGACTGTCCCTATTGCAGTACACCTAATATTGTAGCTCAGTATTTAGTGTAATATAGTATTTAGGGTTAAAGGCCATGATGCATGTAACTTACCCTTAAATTATTCAGAAAAGAAATGTATATACACACATATATATATAATATATATATGTATATGTATGCATGTATATAAATGTATGTATATGTATATAAATATGTACGTACAAAGATTCCATATATTTAGACAGCGAGGAAGAAAGATAAAGACCATGAATCATACAGTAAACCGGAGTAAAATGTTCCAAAGGGTGAATCTCAGTAAAGGGTATATAGGTGCTACTTGCACTATTTAATGTTTGCAACCTATTTGTAAGTTTGAAATTACTTCCCTGAAAAATTGGAGGAAAGACATGGTAGTTCTGGTCCTCAGGGCTGGGTTCTGGAAGGGCTAACAAGCAGGAAGAATTCAGGCATGTCTTTGGCTCTCATCCAACAGACCCTTTTCTGTGCCCCAAACTCTTTAACAATAACATTAATTCACATTAAAATGGCTAATGCTTTACTAGCACTCTTGTGCTTATCAGACACCACTTTACCTTAAGACACCACTTAATGCCTTAAGTATATTAACTCATGTAATAATGGTTCACACACTATTATCCCATTTGATATCATAAGCCTAATTTTGTAAATGAGAAGAGTATAAACCAGTAAGCCAGTAACTCTCCATGAAGGGCGGTCACCTTGGGCAAGTGGTGAAGCCAGGACTCACACCTGCCTCTTTCTGTTCCATGTTCCGTCCTTTTTCCACCCCCATATGCTTCCCAAACCTGGAAGGGCACCCAACTTACTCAAGAGCCTTTTAAAAGTATAGATTCCTAAGTCCTCCCTCAGATTCACTGGTCAGAATCACCAGAAAGGGGATCCAGAGGCCAGTTTCTGGATTTTGTTTGGTTGTTTGCCACCCTCTTCTGTCCCCATTATGCTCCCCCATTACCCCTGCTCCTAGACATCCAGTGTCCCCTTGATCACACCCTCCCAAACCTGCACTCCTACTCATCTGGCCTCTGGCCTCCTCTATGGAAACACCAGCACCCAGAGTCCCTGCGTGTCCTGGAAGGCCCTAGATCAAGGATGTCTATGGCCAGCTGATCCCAGCTGAGGGGTAAAAGGCCCCATAGGCCAGTTCAACCTTCAATTTCACTCTCAGGTGATGTGGGATATGGTGAGCCTAGAGGATTCTATGCTCATATGCCCATTACCACACCTCCTTCACTGTAAAATGAGGTTTCTGGTCTGAAGAGCTGTTAGGTAGGCTCCCATGACAGTACACAAGCACTCTGTGAACACTGGGATGATATTAGCGGAGGCGCAGGAAAGGCCAATGAATATCTGGTGGGATCAATTCCAAAAAGGATGAATCACTGTCCCATATAGGGTGATAAAGGCCTGAGGGCATCAACTTGGTGACAAATGTATGGCTGGACTTCTTGAGAAATGGTACCATATCAAGAGTTCATCTTTTATCTCTGCCGTTAACACATCAGGTATTCAGAAGTGACAATAACTGGACCAGCTTTGGGCAGAGGAAGCCCATGCTGAGCCTCTATCCCTGCTACTGTAGCTCCTCCATCCATGGCCCATTGTGTGAGCACAGGCCGACAGACATCCATCAGACGAGTCATCTTGACCACCCGGTTGTTGAACGACCCCTCTGCTGGGTATTGATGGTCAACATAAAGACTGCCCACTCCCATAGTTCAATCACATGCTTCTTCCCCAGAATCCTGGTCTTGGATCTTCCACTCCTGCTCCTTCCAGACACCTAACCAAATTATTTACCACTGCCCAGGAGTCCATGGAAACTACCTCTCCTTCCATACGAAATGGACAAACAAGGGTACCACTCACAGCTCTGCCTATTGGGATAATCTCCCTCATCACAGTCCTTAAGGCCACTCTTGAGTGGGGCAGTAGTGTGACAGCAGTCCATTTCAACCCCTGCCAACAGACCCAAGCTCTTCTCCCAGCGTCACAGGGAACCTCCACCCCCCCACCCCCCCCACCCCATGAAGCCATAATAAGAGCCGGAGGAGATATTGGTGCAGCAGAGGTAGTTGCCACAGGAATGCACATCACCTGTTCTTGTAACACAGATTGCCAGGCTTCAGCCCAAAGTGATCTAGACAGAATCCCCAGGCAAAGGCTTTAAAAAGAAAACAAAGTTGATTGTACTGTACCACCAGGTGTGGGAACCACAGATATGCAGTTACCCAGCATCAAGACTCAACACAGTACATAGTAAGGCTTCATTGCATAAAGTAGATAGATCTTTGCCCTCCAGAAGCCTAAAGTCTGGTGAGGGGGAATCAGTGGATACAAACTTCCTTAATGAAGGTTTAAAAACTTTAAATCTATTGATAATTAGAAACTAGAGTGGTTACTTACAATCAGAAATGGCCTGTTGAAATGAGGCAATCAGAAATGGCCAAGAGCAGTACTCTCCTCTGTAACCAATACGTAATTTTTAGACACCCCTCAATCAGACCAAGAGTTGGGAGCAAGGGAAAATTGGGAGAGGGAAATAGAAAAAGAGGAAGACTGGTGCCTTTAGGTTATCTCAGACAGAGGAAAGCAGCTACTCCAGACTTTAATCCTAAGTGTTATCAGGGCAAGGGAGAACCCAGCACTAGCCTGAGAGGACGCTCTAGGTAAGTGTGCAGCCTGCATGCATATGCACACGGTGTGGATTGCCAGCCATAACTCACCAAGGCCTCTCGCGGCTTTACAGTTTCCTCCCATATGGTATCGATGATCAACATCCCAGATTGTAGAAGACTCCTAAATTCAAAAATTCTGCCTCCTGTCACACCAGATGCAGTCTAATTTCCAGTTCCAGAAACCTGTTCACCCTACCTACAGCCCATATTCCAAATGCTGTCCATTTCCTCCAATAAATAAACCATACATACATACATACATACTGTGTTTATGTGGGTTCTTAACATTTGCCTAAATACATTGTGTGTCTTCCCCAAGGAAAAGCAAGACTCATAGGACAGTATTGAAAAAGGAGGTGCGCCCTCTTGTGGCTCTGGCCTGACCTTGTCGCTTCCTAGCCACGTGTGCTGGGCGAGTTACTTCTCTAATTTAAGTCTCAGTCCTTTATGTAACACAAGTAAAATGCCCTCCCGTATGGTGATCACGAAGATGACGTATGAAACTGGATGCAAAGCCCCTAGCCAAGTGTCTGCCTCAAAGTACTCAAAATTATACCAATTAATATTATTTTGATGATTGTGATTATGGCTGAGCCGACTCACCTCGCAGAACCTGGTAAGGAAAGGGAACGCGGCGCCGTCCCTGTGGTCTCTGTGCCGTGTGAGGTAGTGGGGAAGGCGGCTGGACAGACGGGCAGAGGCTCCCAGTGACGCGGAGTTCTGGCTCCTTTACTCAGCGCTCACCTGGCCGCCAGTTAATCAGGTGCAGGTGGTAAACACGCACAGTTTGGCGTTACTCCAAACCTAGTTTACTGGGCCACATTTGTAAAAGAAGATCCGCAGGCGCTCCAGTTCTCCAGCAGGCGGCGCCCACAGCCCGGCTCCGGGAACCAGGCAGACGCGCTCTCCCCTTCCCCGCTCCCTCTCCGCCGGCCAGGACTTCACTGGCTCTATCACAGAGCCTACTGGGAGACCCTAGGAAGCGGAAAGGGCTCTTGTTGGCAGGTCTTGGTAGGAATCCCTGGTGTCAGCGGGCATCCTGGAGGAGCTGCAGTCCCCCTTCCTAGTCGGGAGGATGCTTTGCCAGGGTGCAAAAGGACCATTCCTGAGAACGCAGGCTCCCTGAGGGTCTAAGCTCCTCCAACCTAACTTTACCCACCTGAGGACCCCAGCAGCCGGCCAGAGACTGAGTGAGTGAGTAGTAGACTAATGTTGACAATGGAGAAGAAGATAGGATGTGTCCATCTTCTTATTCTTGTAGTAAAAAGAGGTTTCTAACCCCAGCATCTCATTGGAGAATCACCACCACCTCCACCCCCATTCTCAGTCCAAGTGGCTCCCACAGGGCTGACCCAATCCTCTCCCCCAAGATTGGTTCAACAAAAGTCACAAACTCAGCTTGGATCATCACATCTTTCCGCAGATTTTTGCCATTTTAACCGTTAGAAAAGAGGGACTGTGGGCTCTAAAGGCCAGAGGTAAGCCTGCCCCTGCCCCACTTTGTCAGAATGTGAAGTGGTGTACCTGAGGAAGAGACCAACACAAAGAAACGCAGAGCAAGAACAAGAGAGGAAGAAATTGAGCCTCTGTATCCAGCCATGCCTGATCTCCTTCCCAAACTTCTAAGTACATAAGCCAATAAATTGCTTTTTTGCTACTTGGAAAAATGAGAGAACTTGGACTAATGCATGGCTCCTTTTTCTTTTACTCCTGAGAAGAAATATGACAGCACTGAAGTAAGAGAAGCCTTCCAAAGTAATCCTGATATCAACAATTTTTCTAAGACACAGTGAGAACAGACTACGATTCAAATCCCAGTTCCGTGTCTCATTTGCTATGCGATCTTGAAAATCTTTTGGAACTTTTGACAATGAACACACAGTTCCTAGTCACAAATAACAGCCTTTTCCTAGATTTATAAACTGGATTCTAGAAAAGTTTCATTTTAACCACAACCATTCAAATTACTATATTGTTTGTACACTTATTGATGTTGAAGCACCTACAGTATTGTATTTGCACAGAAAATCCATAAGAAGGCATTCCTCATTTAGAAGACAACCACTAATTAGTCAGATATACAGTGGGTTCATAGGATGTATGGATGGATTTACAAGCTGGACTATTACCAATTTGGAGGAAGTAAGCAATAAAATGAGCTTTGCTGGAGTGAAAAGGCCTCCATTTGCTGAGATAAGGAAGAAACAGAGTGGGGAGAGTTTTCTGCCACAATCTTGTTAAACTTCAGGGGATGGTCCCCAGTCAACCTAGGGCATCTACTCTGGGAGGAAGGGCCCTGACTGACCACTGAGATAGTAAACAGGGGCGGGCAGAGGCCAAGGGCTGGTCAGCGCTTGTCCCTTTCCCCCACGTCCTCCTATTGCCCCCATACAGGGATTAAGTGAGCACCGCCCTTTTTAGTGAGGTCCTCCCAGGTGCAAGGCTTTCTCTCCTCTCCACCCTCCGCCTCTTACCACCTCTCCCTCCACTCTGCTCTTTTCACCTCATTGCTTTGCTTCAGGCCTCTCTCTGCCATTCACAGGACTACACAGGCCAACAGGGCCCTTGGGTCAAAGAGATTGCCAATGTTTTCCATTTCCTAGAAGCTCTCCTTTAAAAAGAATACTTATAACTTGCTTTAGCCTATAAGCTTGGAAAGATATGTTAATCCCAGGCTTGTAAAATCCAATTTTCTTGTCAAAATTACTTTATGGTTTCACTCCATGAATATCACTGAGTGAAGAAGTCTGAGTAAAACCCCATTGCAGAACTTGGCTGAGACCCCACAGTTGGCAGGGATTTGGGAAACTAACCTGCTGGCAGTGCCTCTCTCCCTGTCCAGAATCTTCTCTTCTGTATCCCTGTCCCTCCTATACTCACCTCTGTATCAAGGAAGAAAGCTGGGAAAAGACAGCTGGTTTCATCCGAAGTCTTCCAGTGAGGGAGGGGCATTTGCACCATATTGAACACGGAAGAGAAGCCCTTTCCCTTTGGCAATGGCTGGCATATCAGTCTGTAGACATGAGGCTTGCATAGGCTTGCAGGCAATCACCTGATTTGATGGGGCAAATGCTGAGATCAATGGGGCCAGTATTCCTGCAATTTCTGTAGCCTCTTGACCCCCTGAAAACCAGCAGTACTTGTCCATGATGTTTGTTTCCCCAGCCATTCCTAGAGTTCTATACGTACCAAATTCCCAATGTTCCAGGAGTTGGTAAAGTTTTTTCTGTAAAGGGCCAGCTAGTCCATATTTTTAGCCTTTGAGGGCCACGTTCGGTCTCTGTCACAACTACTCAGCTCTGCCATTGTAGCGCAAAAGCAGCCCTAGACAATACAGAAATGGAGGAGGATGGCTGCGTTCCAATAAAACTTTATTTATGAAAACAGGCAGTGGGCTGAATTTGGCTCACAGGTCATAGTTTGCCAACCTCTGCAATTTTCAATTCCCTTCTGCCTGCACTATTTATATAGTGGTTTCTGTTTCCCTGACATACAGTATCCTAAATATTCATGAATTTTCCCCCTCCTCTCCTTCCTTAGTGCCTTAATTCAAGCCCTCACCCTCCCTTGCTGAAGTTAGTTGGCCTGGCCTTGGTCAGCCTGTCTGGAGTCTTCTCCTCAATCCATAGCTCACCCAAGCTGCTACAGTCTCCTCTCATTCACGCGTAAATTCCTTCAGTGGCTCTGCACCCCTTTGAGTTTACCTTGTGTCAGTCAGCGGCCCAACAGAAAGCAGGTGACACGGTCAAGTGAGGATAATTCACGAAGGGCTTACGTACAAAGGTGGGCCAGGTTGGGGGAACGGCAGGCACAGTGAGGTCCCTCAGGATTCGTAGCCAGGGAGCTGTTTCCACCCTTGTGCCCGTCAGGATGGGTGCAGGGAGAGGGCATCAGAACCCAAAAAGAGAGTGGGGCTTCTCCAGCCATCTGTGCTGAAGGACCAGATTCGTGGGTTTTGTTTTCATTTTGTTTGATTTTTTAAAAATCTAATTCTTCTCAGACTAGTACTTCTGCAAAATGCAATTAAAAATTATTGGGAAAAAAATGAAATTTGAAAACACATAAAACACAAGCCCCAATTTTTTTATTATTAGATTCAACAGGTAACAGATATAAAATATCTCTGTCAAACTAACTCCTACTCTCAATTTCTGTTCTTACCTCATCATAGGGCCAAGACAGCCCTGCCAGGAGGGAGCCAGAAAAATAAACGCCCCAACCTTTCTCTCCTCCCTCCCTCCCACCTCTTACCAACCCACACTGGCCAAACCCAACCAGAAACTAGACAGCGGGGGAGACCATTCACACGGCCTGTGCTGGGCTGCCTCCCAGGGCAGACAGCCGGGATGCAGAAGGTCCAGGGCGGGGCTGGAGGAACAAAAGGCAACATCAGAGATCCCAACCCAAGATCCTCCAAAAGCCCATTTCCCACCCAGTCTTCCTGTCATTCAGCATCCCTTGTACACAAACCAAGTTACCCACAGTTCCCACAGCCTCTCGCCTGCATCCCTTTACACATACTGTTCCCCACGCCTGGGAAGTTTCCAGTCCTCTGCTTCTGGCCAAGTCTTCCTCGCGGATCAGGACTGTAGTGGTAATAATGGTTTGGAGTGCTAAGAACATTTGTCCATCAGTCTACTTCTTTAGGTAGCAAACCCCACTCCCCTAGCTATGAAGTGGGCACATGGCCAAAATGTAGCTGGTTCGTTCAGCTAACAAATATTTACTGAGAACTTACTGTGTGCTGTTCTAGGTCATACTGTTCTAGGTACTGCTAATACAGCACTCAACAAAAGAGCACTCTCTCTGATAGGGGAAACACATTTATTTGTTTATCTGCTGGTAATCATAATCCTCCCCCAGAACTGGTCTGTGGACATTTAGAAAGCCAAGTTCTTTCTTCCACTAAGGAGGCCAAGCCAGGAGGACATGCATGTAGCCCTCTTCCCTGGGCACAGTGAGAAAGCCTGTCTGTCACAGAGAGTGAGTCAGAGGGAAAAAGAATTGAGAGAACTGAAAGAAAAAGAGAGCACCTTGATTATATTATGACTCCTAGATCTAGCCAAATCTGAAGTGAACACCTGAATTTCCCAGTTACATGAGTTAATAGGTTCTCCTTTTTCTCTCAGGCTTATTTGGGTTGGATTTCTGTCTGAACCAAATGAGACCTGGCTAATACAGGGACTCATCTCAAACTTTACCTTCTTCTGGATATTCTCCCTGATTGTCTGGTGTAAGACAATGGCATATTCTGAATGTTATGACCACACACAGATGGGACATCTATCTTGGCGCTTTATGGAAAGAATCCAGCAGAGCTCACTGAGGACAAGGGCTTTCATCTCTGAATCCCCAGGGCCTTGTATTTATTAGATGCCCCACGAATATTTGTGGGAGTAGCTGATAGTGAATTCTTGCAGTCAGTGAACCCCTATAACCAATAGTATATATCTATCATATGTATTTATATAGCCTGGAGAGAGGGACTGATTGAGATCAAGAGAGATTGAACACAAAGGGCCTTCTGTGATCTAAATTAACCAGTGGCCCAGAGAGTTTCAGGGACTTCCCCTAGGTAACATAGCCAGTGAGAGGCAGATCTGGGATTCAAACCAGGCAAGCTGGATCCAGACATGTACTCTTAGCCACTACCCCACATGGGCTAATCTATAATGCTGGCCATTTCCCCACTCTGAAGTCTGTTGAAATGAGGCAGGGAGTTGTGGTGGTATCAAGTGACAGAATCAGTCTTGCTAGAACAAGGATGTTGGAGAGCCGTCATGACCCCATTTCTCACAGACAGGCAGGAATTTCTAGTCTAAGGGGAAGCTGTATTTCTGAACACTTCATTCAACTACTGGAGGTAACAACAAGCACAGCTACAGTCTATGCGCCAAACTGCTAAAAGCTATACCTCAATTCATTTAATGTTTGTGTTAAGCCTGTGAAGTAGGTATTGTTACCCACTCTACAGGTTATAAAGTGGTGATTAAAACGCACTAGTGGGACGCTATGAGGCACGAGTCAGTGGGAGAGCCAGGACCTGAATCCCCATCTGTGGCTCCAGATCCTGTATTCTATCTAGCTGTCCCTCGAGAAATCTGAACCCAGCTTGTGCCAGTACAGCACCAGAGTTCCTGCCTTTTTGCACCACTGCGGGCCTAGGTGTGGCCTCAAATTGTAGCTGAGGGATGCAATTACAGGAGTTTTACTGCATGCAAACATGGAAAGTTATAACTCATTTAGGGTTGTTCACAACATGCACTCCTCCCAGGAAGTTACTTTTTAAAAATCAATACTGGGGGAGAAAACTGTTCCATATTTCACAGTCCATCTTTCTCAACTGTGTCTTGTGACCTTTCTACCTATCCGTTGCAAAGTATTAGCCTTGACTTTCTTTAGCATTAGACAAGCAATCTCCTTAGCTACTTGGCAGTTAACCTACGCAGAGAGACCTGGTTTTCATTCATCCTTTCAGAAAGCCTTATCTTATCCAAAGCATTGCTCTTGTTCCTTCCCCCTCCGAAATAATCACAATGAGCCTATCCCAAATGAAAGTTCTGTCTGTGGTCTTAGGGCAGAAAGCAGGGACTTTGCTTTAAAATCAGACTGGACTTATCCAGTGCATAAAAACAATCAGAGAAGCTACTCTTAACTGTTGCATTACAAAGCCACCTTCCACAAAAAGACCTTCCATGTCTTTGATAATTATCTGTTATTGGAGGATTATGTGAGAAAAGTATCTAGTGTTGACTATCTACCAATACTCACCAAGGCACATGACATATATTTGTTACATTAATTAATTAGCAGTTTTCTCAGCCAGGACAAATGATCCGTGCACCTTGAGTAATTACTCATGGATCTCCTTCTCCTCTCTACAACCAACCCCTGGGTCTTCAACGCATATTAAGTGTAAAACACAGGTCACAAAACAGTACTTACGGTATGATCCTATTTGTTTTCAGGAACTTTATATGTAACAGCGATATTAGGACACTAGAGAAAAAGACACCAAGATGCTATTAGCTGTTACAACTGGGTGATGGATTTGGGGTGATTTCTGTTCCATTTGTTGATCTCTGTTCTCTAAATTTTCTACCTCTGTTTTCACTATATCCACAGCTCACCCCGGGCTGACACCAAGGGTCGGGGCGGGGGCAAGGAGGGATTTCCCAAGTCAGCAGTCCTAGCCCTGTGTCACTTCTGGACTTTGGAGGCATCAGCCTCTGAGCTGGAGCCTTCCACAGGGTGGGACCAGCAACCTCACCCCGCCCCAGGCACCACCTTTGGAGAAGCCACCACCTTATCCTGGTCTTAGCCCTCCCCCCTTACTGCTGCTGAGCGAGCTAACTGGAGGCAGTCCCAGAGAAAGGCCTCGCCCTCGGCCAGCCGATCCCACATTCGTGGTTAAGGAGGTATGGTTTCAAAGGCCAGACTTTTCTGGAATTCAGCACATTTCTGATCTTTCCAAACTCGGAGGAGTAAGAGCTGGAGACCAATGTACTGACCAAAAATGGTTACTGCTCCCTCCAGCCCCGGCAGTAAATTCTGCCCAGCATAATGTGAACTGAGGCAATTTCCTGACGCTTCGGAATGCGTGATCATAAACAGACCCAAGAAGCTCCAGCTCACCCCGGGATGCATTTCACAGTGACTCACCCCAGAGCCTCAGCCATTCCCAGAGACACGGCCTCACTCTCTGAAAATACATTTTTGTCCACGTTTAGGGAGAGAGTCATGGCTGGTTATTCCCAGGACTTCTTGGACCCTGCAGGGAAAGATCATTTGGGGTGAAGAGCCCCCAGCTCTCGCTGACTCAGCAGCCCACCAGGAGGCAGGCTGCAGCGGTCTCAGGCAGGAACTCTGTAAAGGCAGGGACTCCGAACAGGACAGAAACACCCCACCTCTGCCTGTTTCAGAGCGGCACAGAGGGAAAAACAGTGCCACCCTATTATAGCACTGATCTCCCATTCTAGAACCGAGGTGGGAGTGGGAGGGCTGAGTGCAATCACTACAATCACTACAATATAATCTATGGTCCAAATAGGACATTTCGGAGAGTGAAAGGGGGCTCCATTGATAGCTATGCCAGAATAACAGATGTTAAACAGGAATACGTGGGGTCATGCAGAAAACATCTCCCACTTCTAGTGCCAGATTAGGGGTCTGCTGCTAGGATGGTACCCCATTCCTCATCAGAACATGTGCCACTGAGGAAAGTCTACTTTCCAGATCAGAGCAAGGTCTCTTTCGGCAAGCTTCCCAGCATCCCAGGGAAAGGAGAGGAAACTATCCTTTAGGAACCACAAAACCGTGGCAGGGTCCTTATCTGTCGGTTCACCACTGCATCTCCAGGGCCAAGACGTTGCTTGGCAGCTTGTAGGAGCTCAGTTAAATCCTTGCTGAATTAATGAATGAATGCCTAAGCAGAGTTTCTAAAGTCATCAGGGAACTTCAGGAAACCAGAGAGACTTAGCAACCCTAGGTAACACTGTTACCTAAACTAGGTAACAGTTTAGGTTTGAACTCTAAACTGTTATAAAAATCTAAGGCATTGCATAGATTGCTAAGCAATGCCCTTTGGTGGAGTGTATAAATAAATATGAAACATGCAAAGCTTTCAAATACCAGACTGAACTGAAACTGCAAGCTTCCAGATAAACTGGTTGGGAACAAATGATTTTGCTGCTGAACTTCAAATAAACTGGAACTACTTCCTGCAATATTTCCAATGTGATCTCATTCAAAATTTTATTGGCCAAAACTGGGACCGAATCAACGCCATCCTCGCTGTGTGTATGTTCTCTGCAAAGCAGGGGCCATGAGAGAATTAGATTTGCAAGAGATTTACCGGGGGAAATGTCTGTCAAGGCTAAAGAAGGAGGAACAAGAGAAAGCAAGGGAGGGCTTTCAGACCATCATTTGGCAGGGACACCTGGGAAAGGAGGAGGGGAAGGAAGGAGGGATGGGAAAGGACCACCTCAGGCTTGATGCAGTCCTGAGAAAGTTTCAGCCAGGCTAATGGGAAATCCTGGAGCCAAAGTTGCCAGGAAGAAGAGTTCCACATCCTGTAGGAATAGGCCAGCATGAGTACCCAACCCCCTCCCCGCATCAGTCACTGGCTACGAGAACGTGGCCTCAGCGTGAACGTGGTGGCAGAGCAGAGGGGCAGCAGCAGGCTCTTGGCCCACTGACCCCGCAGCACCAGTTCTAGGCCGCACGTCTTTGGGGCTTTCACAGACACTGAAATACTATTCTCCCTGCAATGACTCTTGTTTTCTGTAAATCCAAACAGGCTCTGGTGAAATTATGCCCGCTATCAGTTGAATACTCGAAGTAGATAACAGGTAAGCTATCCCACCACCACCATCTTTTCCTCCCCAGGGCAGTAACTTTTCATTCCCCTAGTCAAGATAGAATTTTCTCACAGAATGTCAATCAATGGCAAGCTTTTATTTTAAAAATAGAAGTCTATTCTTTCATTTGCATATTTCCAAAGAATCAAGCTCATCTTGGGCAGCCTGCCTGGTGGCTGTCCAGAGGGACTGAAAAGGGAAGCATCTGGTCACCATCATCCAGCAGTAAATTCTTTACGGGGTTAGATTTTGAGTTCTTCGTGCTGCTCGCGGTCAATCAGTGGCTGTGATTTTGGTCCAGGAGCCATCCAAGGATGGATGGTCATCCCTCCAAGCCATCCAGAAGCTGAGCCATCCTTAGCTCCTACCCAGATGGAACAACTTCCGCAGAAAGGCTGGTCCTCCCCAGTAACCCCTGTAAGAAATGACACGGAAAAGTTCTTTGCGTCGGAAAAGATGGGGGTGACTGCAGCCAGCCTGGCGGCTGCTCACACAAAATACTTATCAGGCCATACAGCAAGACTGACAGCGAAGTAGAAAGATCCCAGGACTACAAGGGGACAAGTCCTGGCTTTGACTCTGACTTGCGATGTGAGCCAGAAAATGCTGACTCAATTCAGCCAAACAAAGCCCCTACTACATGCAGACTGCAATCCTTTCTACTTTCACTTGCTCATGAATTAAGTATAGGTCAGGGTTTCTCAACCTCGGCCCTACTGACATTTTGGACCAAACACTTCTTTGTGGTGGAGGCTGTCCGGTTTAGCAGCATCCTTGGCCTCTGCCCACTAGATGCCAGTAGCATCCCCTCCAGTTGTGACAACAGAATGTATCTCCAGATGTTGTCAAACGTCCCCTGGGGAGCAAAACCACCCCTGGCTGAAAAACACTGATATCAATATTCTGACTTACTTCTCTTAAAGGGTTTAGGAAAGTCAAATGAGATCATTTTTTTGCAACAAAAAAAGAGGAATTATTAAGTTTGGTACTCTGTTTACTACTTGAATGCCTACTATGTAGCTGTCTCTTTATGTATTGTCTCATTCTTCCCCATCCTGTGAGGAAGACAATGTTACTTTCATTTTGCAGATAAGAAACTTAAACACAGAGAGTTTAAGCAACTGGCCCTAGGACGCACAGCTAGTAAATGCCAGACAGGTGATTCAAGCAAAGGTCAGACTCCAAAGCTTATGCTCTTAATCGCTGTTTTCTTTGTCCTATAACAAAATAAAAACAGAAGCAAGGTAGCAGATGATAAAGTACTTGACTTTATTTACTATGTGATTTACTATCATGATTACTATTATTTATCCAGCAGCAAGAGAGAACCAGAAACTGGAAGACAGAAGACTCGGTCACTGCCAATAATGAAGACAACAGGCTGCATCCCCTGTGGGTGGTAGCTGTGCTAGGGGCTCCCTTCCCTCACCCAGGGCAGCCTCTTTCCCACCACATCTGGCTGAGGCTTCAGAACCCTTCTCAGGCTGCCATCGCTAATCTATGAGACACGGCACAGCAAGGTGGTTCCCTTTCGCCAGTCCTGCTCGGGGGTCATATCTCCTGAAGCTGGAAGGCCTTTTGGAAACAACCGCTCTGCACAAGTCGGTGTGATCTACTAACAGCTGTGCCTCTCCCCCAGGCAATGCACTGACCTTAGCATCACATTCCAATACAGGAACGGCATCATGTCAGCCTTCATGAGGTACATGGAAAGCCTCTCTTTGCTCTGGTCAAAGGGGAAGGTTTCCAGGGGCTGAGCGTTGTAGTCAAATTCCGCGAGAATAACACGGTTGTAGCCAGTCACCAGCGGACACGACGTGTAGCCATCATACTAAAATTGGCCATGAGACAGAGTTGGAAAGTGGCTTCTTTCATGGTGCTATCTAGATACTTTAGAATTTATTATTTACTCTGAGCAGTTGTAATATTTTTCTTTTTTTGTATATTCTAATTTTCTGTACAGTGAAAAAAATAGAAATTATATAACAAGAATATACTAAAGGCAAAAACTGAAGTGCCCATATTAGAGAAACTAATTAAGAAAGTGGCAAAATTGTGGGAAAACACTGTTTTCATGCAGAATGGAAGATGGTAAATTGAGACAGTGATTCTTACAAGGCATACAAACCTTCTTCACAGGTGTTTGATTCTTCATAATCAGAGAAATTGTTCTGTCAAGTATTCCTGACTGGGCCGCTACGTGAGAAAGGGAGAAGTCAGAAAAACATAAGCATCTAGGTTTTCCATGAAAACTAATTTGCAAATAACTTTAATGTGAACAAGTTAAGAAGACCCCATCCCTCTAGATTGTAACTAGAGCACAACTCTTAACCCAGTGATGAAATCTAGCTTCACCAGGGACAAGACAAATGAACATGAGGGGCTCCTGAGGTGACACAGTGGGAGGCACAGAGCCTCACTGTGGAAGTCTTGCTGAAACGTATGATCTGAATCTGATCATCAAAAACTACTAGACGGTTCTAAATTGTAGGATATTCTACAAGATAACCGGCCTGGACTCTTCAAAAATGCCAATGTCATGAAAGAAAAAAAAAAAAAAAAACAAACAAACAAATGTCAGAGGCTTCTAGATTAAAGAAAACCAAAGAGACAAGACAACCAATACAGAGTGTGGCCCTTGACTGGCTCGTGAATTTAAGGGGCATTGGGGCCGGGGGGCAGGGAAAGCTATAAAGGACATTTTTAGGGAAAACGGAGAAATTCAAACTGGATTGTATTGATGATTTTATAATACAGTGTTCAGTTTCTTGGACATGATAATGGTCTTGTGGGTATAGAGGAGAAAATGCTTCTTTCTTAGGAGATAGAGGTTGAAGTGTTTGAGGGTGAGGTATCATGATGTCAAAACTTACCTTCTAATGACTCAACCAAAAAATGTACATAGTGATCAAGCAAAATATTAATTTATTAGTTAATTATTATGTTAGTTAGTCACAAAATATTAATAACTGGTTAATACCTGAAGGGTATACGGGTATTCATTGTACTTTCAAATTTTTCATAGATTTGAGATTTTTGAAATGTAAAGTTGGGGGAAAATTACTGTTAATAATGAAAAAGACGGGTTTCCCTGGTGGCGCAGTGGTTAAGAATCTGCCTGCCAATGCAGGGAACATGGGTTCAAGCCTTGGTCTGGGAAGACCCCACATGCCGCGGAGCAACTAAGCCCGTGCGACACAACTACTGAGCCCACATGCCACAACTACTGAAGACCGCGCACCTAGAGTCCACGCTCTGCAACAAGAGAAGCGACCGCAAATGAGAAGCCCACGCACCACAACGCACCACAACAAAGAGTAGCCCCCGCTCGCCGCAACTAGAGAAAGCCCACGCGCAGCAACGAAGACCCAATGCAGCCAAAAATAAATTTTAAAATAGTAATAATAATAATGAAAAAGACATTCAATGGATTTCCTAGAAAGTCTTTCTTAGGTTGACGTAGTCAAGCAAAAGTGACGTATGTTTGGCAGGTGTGTAATTCACACAAAATGCTCCCATACCCGTCAGCAGGGAGGTCCGTGTTTCACAGCATCTAAAGAAGACAGTCCCTGTCTACAGAAAACAGAATCTAAAAGGCAATTCCCTCCATCACTGCTAGAGCAGAACATCGACGTGAAGAATTTAGTTTCCCAGGCTGAGGCCTTAATCATGTACCAATCAGGGCACTCTCCACTGTATCAGTCGTAACAGTGCTATTTTCTGCTCTGCAAGCTTTCATTGACTTGCATGTGTTTTCTGGGGAAACAAATGCTTCCCTAGTTTTACGGTGTTTCAGGCAAAAGAAAAATAGCCAACCTGCCTGGCATCGGGGGCAAAGAAGGCCAGGGATGCGAGCACGGTAGTATGAGAAGTAACAGAATTCTAGAGAGCTGGAAAAGCGGTACCTCTCTCTCTCTAATGCCCCCTCCCCTGAAAACCACCCCTCTGACAGAGAAAAGGCAGATGACGTCGTGCTACTCAGGTGCAAAGCACTCAACAGATACTTTCTTCTTTACACAACACTAGGTTCACTGACAACTTGCTTCTGTGTTGGGGAGGCCTAAGTCATTTTTAGGCCACAAAAGTTTCTTCATTATTGATGAAGATAATGAAATATATCTTCATTAATATAATTAGCACATAATGAAATGCCACTTGTGCCCAACTTTCGTTTTTGTTATGACGGTGCTTTAGGATGACATCATGGTGAGTGGGAAAGAAACACAGCTCATGGTCTTACCTACAGCAGCAGCGGTCTTTGACGTTGGCAGGTTGGTGCAGTCCCCAATCCCAAACACATTTGGGTACCGCTTGTGCTGCAGAGTGTCTTTATCCACGTCCACCCAGCCGCCAGCATCAGCCACAGGACTTGTCTTGAGGACATCTGGTGGGCTCATTGGTGGTGTAACGTGAAGCATTTCATACTGCAAAAAAGGAGAGCATCCAAATGTGTGTTTCTTCTGTGATTTCTATAGCCCCACAAGCTCCCGTCCTAACTCCCTAACCCACACACTGTCCTATGGCTGCATGGAGCAGTATAAGTTAGCTCTCATACTGATCTACACCCACTCCAAGATTTTACATGCTCCAGTACAATGTGGTGATAAAATAACTGACATGGCCTCCCTATACAGAGGGCACGTGATCCCTTGGGCAGTAGGCATGGGGGAATCCGAAATACTGGAGTGAACCTCATTAACATTTTGAAAGAACTCATTGATGTTTCTATTTATCACTAAAACAAAGCAGGGGGTGTATCTCAGTTGCTCTCTCCCTGACCCTCAGCTGTCAACCTGTAAAGTCCGGTACTTCAGTTTAATTCTTCAAAGAGGTTCTCAGAGCACCTGAAACTTGTAAAGGCCATGTTAGGAGCTCATAAGTGGGCACCATTCCCAAATGTGTGTCAACACTCAAAATACATAAAGGAAACCATCAAAACACCAATTTAAGGTGAAATAAAGGTGACAAGAATATTGGCTAGCGGGCTTCCCTGGTGGCACAGTGGTTGAGAGTCCACCTGCCGATGCAGGGGATAAGGGTTCGTGCCCCGGTCCGGGAGGATCCCACATGCCGCGGAGCGGCTGGGCCCATGAGCCATGGCCGCTGAGCCTGCACGTCCGGAGTCTGTGCTCCACAACAGGAGAGGCCACAACAGTGAGAGGCCCCCGTACCGCAAAAAAAAAAAAAAAAAAAAAAAAAAAAAGAATATTGGCTAGCACTTTGAAGAAGGAGGGGTCTGATTCAGTGTTGGGTTTACTGAACTATATGGGAGGCAGGGTGGATTTTTTTTTCCAAAAACCTGCATCAGGGTTACAGGTTGGCAATAGGGCATTAACCAAACCTAGTCAATTCTGATGGCTCATTTAACTCTTTTGTTTACGTAATGTTCTTTTTTGTTTACATGATATTTTGCAGTTTATCCTTTTTATTCCTTTCATTTAATAAACTCCACCTAGCAATATCAAATTGATTTAAATGTTCACAAAACATTTCATTACGGTGAAAACTTTAGCATCTTAGGACAATCCTAACCTTGTGACAGTCAACAACCCCTGGTTTCCATAAGGAGCTCTGTCCCCTCACCAGAGCCTGGCAGTCATTGGTGGCAGGGGGGGGTTAGGAAGGTGACTTGTATTTATTCCCACTCTCAGACAATTATACGCTTAATCAACCCTAAGGTAGAAGGAGTGGGGCAAACGGGCAGTGTTCTGCAAAGTACTCTGGGTGGCTCTTTAGGGGCCTGGGTCCCTGAGGCTGGGAGACTGAGCACATGTCTGCAGGACAGCAAATGGAACGGTCAAGAACCGTCATCCACCAAATTATTAAGGCCATGTCTATATTTCTGCAGTTAACCAGACCACTTTTTTTAGCTGAGGGCTAAACCTTACTAAAGTTAATGTGCTTGAATTTCACAAATACACATGAATTTCATAAATCTTTTCTAGAAGGAAGGTTAAATATTTCCATATAATCATCATAAAGGTATGAAGTTTTACTTGAGAAAAGAACTACTGGGGTCTGCTTTATAGATTTGCTGAAAATTAACATTAGCATTCAGTTGTAGCTTGTTCTTTATCCATTATTTCCATAAACAGAATCTGATAAATAACTTGGTTCTCCTTCATTAACATAAATCATCTATTCAGAATATAAACTTTAATGTTCATAAGCAGCATTTGGGAGACTTGTGGAAAATGCAGATTTCTGGGCCCCGCCACCCCCCAGATCCCAATCCAGTAGGTGTGGGAGAAGAACAGGAATCTGCACTTTAACAAAATCCCCTAGTGATTCTGACATATGAAACCTGTAGATGATAGTCTTAGAAGCTCTGGCTTGAAGGAACACGTTCACTTACAATGAAAAATGAAATGCTATTACTTAGAAAGTGATTTCACCCTTCCTTCCCTCATCTATAAGGAAATGCACTACATCAGACAACCTCCAAAATCTCATCTAGTTTTAGGACTCCATGATATAAAAAAAGTTTAGATATTTATAAACATAGGAGACTTGGACCAGTTCACAAGCTCTCTATGAACGATCAGAGACTATAGGCTTTTGGGTACATTTAATTCTTTACAGCAGTGGTGCCCAATCCTGGTTACACAAGAGAATCATTAGGGGAACTTTTGAAATTCCCAATCCTCAGTCCACACCCTAGACCAATTAACCAGAATCCCTGGGGGTTAGACCCAGGCATTAGCACATTTTAAAAGCTCTCCAGGTTATTGCAATGTGAAGCCAGGGTTGAGAGCCACTGCTCTAAAGCCTTTTGGTCGATTTTTTGAAATTCATATTTTAAACAGTGGAATTGGGTCTGAAGGGAAAATCTTACCTAAAATCCTATACTTCAAAAGGGCACAAATAATCTTCTTTCCTTATAAACCCTTTAGAAGAACCATAACCATTTATTTACGCAAGTCCCCATCTGCAGCCTCAACTATCCACAGCACAGCTGAGAAACAAAGTAAAAAGGCCCAAATAACAAAATTAAGTCCATGCACTCAAGCTCATACACTTTGTTCAAAAAAGTACACTGTGGGCCCTCACACATAGCCCATTTGCTTTTACTTTACATAAAATTTAATGAGTTTGGCGATCTCATTTTCCAGCCAATTAAAAATTAGAAATAGCGATTTAAAAGAGCTGAAGTTGGAGGGACCTTCCAAAGTCACAACTGCCTGACAGCCAGCAAAAAAGAAAACTGGAAAACCACAAAGGGGACACACACAAAATGAAATAACAGAGTAGTCTGAGACTCTTTTGTAAGGTGATAACTAGCCCTAAACAACCCAGTAGGCCCTAAGAGCGTAACTCTGCAAGAGCTATGCAAAATTATGACCCTGAGCTGGGGCAAGTAGATGAGCCTGAGACATACTGTGACACCAGAAAGCAAGGAAGTGCTCAAAAATATGATGGGGACATGTCACAAGGACATAGGAGCCATCCTGAAACGGCTCCCACTGACCAAATCTGGGACAACTTGAGCAAAATAATTAAGGACAGGGATGAATTATAAACCATTGGGGGAATAAACAGAAATTCATGAGTTCATACTAATTAATTAATTGAGAAGAGAGGGCTTTTGCTGACAGGATGCCAAGAGTCTACCAGTAGAGGTGGAGGGAACACTGGACTGGAACATCATTTTGCAACCATCATAGTCAAAGACTGGATTCGGCAAAAATCATCAATGGATGTTAAATCTAGTGGGAAACTTTACTGAGTAGGGTGTTTGCATGGTCTGAAATTGCACCCCCCACCCCCACCAAACTCCTTATTATTAGCAAGGAAGAAAAAGAATAATAATTATACAGTGGAGAAATTGGACCATATCTTGACTGGCGATCAAAACGAACATCTTCAGTGAGGGGCAGATGAGCGCTGTGTGCTTTCCAATGTGATGCCCTAGAAAGACACACCACTTATGCGGTATTTCAGTCCAAAAAGCAGAGTCTGAAACTCATCAGAAGAAAACATAAACAAACCCAAAATGAGGAACACTCTATGAAAAAATAAAAGTGGGGTGGGAGGGAGCTGTATTATTCCAAAATGTCAATGTCATGGAAGACAAAGAAAGGCTGTGGAAACATTCCAGATTCAAGAAGGCTAAAGAGACATGACACTTATACCAGCTTCTGTCCTGGAGGGAATAGCATTACAAATGCTACTTGTCAATCAACAAAACCGGACTGTAACTCATAGATTAAAATATTGTATCCATGCTAAATTTACTGAATTGATAACTGTACTGTGGTTATGTAAGAGAATACTCCTATCTCTTAGGAAATTTACAGTGAAATATTTAGAGGTAAAGGACCATGTTGTACGATGTACATAACTCACCCTTAAATGCTTTGGGAAAATATATTATATTACATTACATTACATTATACTTACATAGGGAGAGAAAGAGAGAGAAACAGAAAGTGAAATCAATGAGTAAAGCTCTATAATAAGTGGATCTAGGTAAAGTCTATATACAGTCTTCTCTGCACAATTTTTATTTTTGCAACTTCTCTAAGTTTGAGATTATTTCTAACTAAAAGTTTTTTAAAATATGACCTTGAGTCATTAGCAACGTTTTAAATGATAGTCATTACATGCCATTTAAGAAAGGAAAGATGTGTGAAATACATTTTAAAAAGAGCTTGTACTAGGAAGCTTAAAATGTGAAGTTTTGATGTTTACAAAATTAATCTTTAGTTCACTTCAAAATTTCCTTTTATGGACTCCTTCATTCCTCTAAAAATGCTGAATGAATAAACTGTGACTCTACGTACTGTTTCCTCATTAGTAACAGCTCTTGCCAGAATGACATAAACAAATGATGCTTCCATGCATCTTCTCCAGATGCCTTGACATCTTGTTCTTAATGTATACCAGTCCCACACTTCACAGAAGAAGAAACAGACACATAGAAGCCAAGTCCATAGACAAAGGCTAGATCTTTCCAATCAGGATGTGGCTCCACCAGATCTTTCAAGGATTTTTAAGCATTTCCTTTCAGGCACAGGTGAAAGATGTTTAAAGACAGCCCCTTCCACAGATGAAAGATACCCATCATTCTTGAACCACCCACAAGCAGGGCTGACTCTCACAAACCATAAATTGAGACAATCACCAAATCCTGCATTTAAGGAGCCTTTCTTAAACTCTAGGCAATAACTGAAGTTGTAAAATATTTTTGGCAGCTTCAAGTGACTCAATGCCAAGGAAGTACACACAAAATAGCATAAAAATTCACTTGGTACGGGTAGATGAACCCTCCTCACCTCCCATAGACACAGCCTCTTATCTCTTTCTCTTCACCACCCATTCTGGTCCACCGTCTCCCCTGTTGCAACCCTAAGATGCTCACTGTAACCAGCCTCCCAAGCACATGATGATGATGGACAAGGAAGTGGGGGCCTCAGTGTCGCCTGCATCTATGGCACTGCTCAGCTGACAGCTTCACCTCCCCACTCACTGAAATCACTTGGGTCTCTCCAGGTTTGTCCAGATTTTCAAAAATAGCCTCTTGTTTATCAGCTCGGACTTCAATGAGGTTTTGCTTGTAGTTAACGGTGAGGTTCCTCTCCCGGATAATCTCCTGCAGGGCATCTGCATACTTCTTGACCCCAAAAATTGCTCCAAGAGAAGTGTTGAAAATGATATTGGCCTTGGATCGCTTCCCTGTCTGAGAAAAAGAAAAGAACAGAAACAACCAACATCAAAGTATTACTCCAGCCACCCTTTTTTTTTAACGTAGACAAGACTTAAAACCCTCAGAAGAGACCTCGCCAGCTTTCTCCATCACTATGCACTGGTGGGTGAGCTGTGGACCAGTCCACTGCCTCCTCATTTTCTGTCAGTGACACAGCAACTACGAGCAACTTGATTCAGGTGTTGAGGTGGACTCTGTTCAAAGAGGGCCAGAGATGAAAGTCAAGTCCAAGGGAAGATAGAACTGAATTGTTTACTCATATATTCATTTGTTGATTCACTCAGTAAACATTTAATGAGGTCCTAGAGTTGGCCCGGTACTATTCTAGGTGCTGAGAGGACAGAAGTGAACAAGACAAAGTTCCCGTCCGCTTGGCTCATATGCTCTAGTATTGTTCATATGTTTCAGAGAGGCTGGTATCCTCCCAAGTGCCTAAGATCTTAAGGCACCTGAAAGAGAACCTTCCTCTCGGGCCATCTAAGACTTGGGAGATGTTATGCAAAGAGAATTCCAGGAGGGAAGAAAGCTAACCTCTCTTTTCTTTTGTTCAGCTCCTTTTAGGATTTGCTCACCTGGATCACACTATTTGAAAGAAGATGGGTGGGCAAGAACCTCAAAAGGCTGTGCCAACCCAGAATTCTCATGACCCAGGAGTGACCTTTTCTTAGAAACAGCAGTGATGGTGGACCCGTTCCTTAACTGCCCACCCCACAGGGTTGGGCACAGGTTGGGGCAGGTTTACATAACCCAGGGGAAGGCCTTCCCAGTGCTGGGCTCCAAGCACACATTCAACACCTCTTCTGTCCCACCTTCCCCTCTGCTTCTGCCCACCTGTCCCTTTACAGAACCAGACGCTGCTTTGAATCCTGTCACTGTCTCAAGTCAACCCGTGCTTTGGTAAACCAACTGTGATATCCCACACATGGGCAGGAGGGCGACAGCAGCTTCTCCACAGCTTCTCACCAGGTGTACCTGAGCTGTGGACACCTGAAGGTGTTTGAGGAACACTGAGAAAGCATTCCCACCCAAACATCTCTTTCCACTAAGGTCCAAGGTTCTAAGTGAACAATTTTTTGTCTTAAGAGTTGGCAGTTTGCCTATTATACATCCAAGAATATATAATAGGAGCCAAAAAATATTCATAACACTGAATTTCAGCGGGAGCAGCTGAGGATATAATTATGTACAAACATGGACAATGTGCAACTAATTGTGCAAATGCACGGATATATTTAAACAATCTCTAGCATACCTCACCAGTAGACTTTTATACACACATTTAAAGGTATATTACAAAGACTATTTAATAACATATAATACATATAAATTTGTATGTACAGTATGATTGTAACCATGTTAAAAAAACATGTATAAGGAAATAAATGGAAGTACATGTCAAATTGATGACAGCAGCTATACCAAAGCAATTGGATTATGAGTGACTTCTTCCTTTTTTTCTATTTTGTAAACTTCCAATTACATAATTTTGTACATATGTAATAAAAATTTAAAAACAAAAAAGGTATTTTGACATGGATAAAAATGAAATCCCTTCTGCCCTCCTTGTCTCTATCCCTGGAAAAGAAGCATACCTTCCTGAAATAGGCCTCTGATAAATACATGATCTTCTGCGGGGCTCCAGCGCACTTCACTGGAGTATTAGGGAAGGTAAAGATGGCATTGCCCTCCTTAAAGTCTTGCAGAGCTTTCCATGTCTTCTCTACCGTCCTAACTGAATAATTGGACCCTATTTTGGGATGGGCAAAACCTTCAGGGAGGCCTTTGATCTGCAACAAAGCACACAAAGAGATTATTATTTAACAAAAGTGCAAATGGAGTCTGTGTTTAGAGTCCTTGTTCTCTGCCATTTCTACAACCTCTCAAGTATTTCAGCACAATCATTAGCCCCAGGACTCACACACAGTGGAGCAGGCAGGTGGCTGAGGGATCTGCTAAGCCCAGAGCTGTGGTGCCTGCAGTTACCTGTCAAAGCACAGAACAGGCTTGGCCCGGCGGAAACCCTCAGCCTCCCTGGCCTGGAGACCAGGATTTGAACCTATCTCTTCCCACCATCAGAGTGAGGACAAGAAGCCAGGCTTACTTCCTTTTCAGAGAACCAGCTGCCTTACTGGGAAGAAAAAGAACAACAGGCAGAACCAAGAGCCATACTGTCAGTGATTAACAAAATTAAATTACTCTGTATCAGGCTGGACCAGGTCCAGCTCTTGGTAAAGGCCACAAAGGCAGGAAATTAAAAGCATGGACTTGAGAACCCTACAGACGCAGCCTGAGTCCTAGCTTTTCCACTTACAAGCATTGTGATCCTGTGTAAATTACCCAATAAATCAGCTGGTGGGTCTCAAGTGTGGACCCCAGAACAGGACCACCTGGGAACATGTTAGAAATGCCAATTATCAGGCCCCACCCCAAACCTACTGGATCAGAAACTCAGAGGCCAGCCCAGAAATCTGTTTTAACAGGCCCCTCCAGGTGATTCTGATGCACACTGAGAAGCTTATGTTCAGCATCTGTGAAATGGGGATAAAAGTAACTGCTTCATGGGGTTGTTGGCAGGAATAAAGGAGACCAAGCATGTAAAGTGATTAGAAAAATGACACTTACGTGGTAGTGTTTTGTAAGAATTAGTGTATGCCTGCCGGGAAGATTAACTGGGTCCCTGTCCTAAATGTTAGAAGGTTCACACAATGCAATGAAGATGGAAAGGAGTGAGTTAAGAGACTCAAGCACAAGCAGGGAACCATCAAAAACAGTCATCAAGATGGCCTGGTCCTTCAGAACCTCCCCAGGCTGTTCTCCAGCCTGCTCTCCCAGCTGTAGGGCACCCACCTGCAGAGTCACCCAACAGCTATTCCTCAGGTCTCAAGGAAACAGAGTCCTATGGTCTCTTCCATTGCATCCAACATTAAGAGCAACTATTCCTCTGATTACTGACCATATCTTCTGCTGCAGTTTAAGTAGTTGTAATATTCTCAGTCTCAACAACAGTAACCATTTATTAACCATAAAATCACCTTGCATTTTAATGTTTCTGCAGTTTCACATCTATGTTAATATTCACTCTATTCACTATACCCCTCTGAGGGAGGGGGTGGAATATTATTGACCCACAGACACAGACGAGGAAACTGAAGAGCAAGGTTGAGAGACCCACCTATACTCTTACAGAACTAGATAGCGAGGCCCCTGACCACTGCCTGTGGCTCTTCCCACAGGACCTCCATACCTCCTGGCTCCCAAAGAAAAACTCAGTATCCAGGAGATAAACCAACAGCAAATCTGCCTTCATCGTTTTTCTCTAGTCTGAAGAAGTTGTTGTTAAGGAAAAGGGTGCCATAAAGTGGTAACCAAGTTCCTTTCAAGGAGACTTGGTCATAAAGGGCAGTTTATGACGCCACTGAATCCAAGTTGCTTTTGGGAACCCTCAAGCAGAAGGAGCCGGGAAAGTCTGAGAAAGAGATAAGGTAACAGGCTGTGCGCTGGGAGCTGTGGCCGTCCTACTGCACTAAACAGAGCAGCAAGAAGGACACGGCACTGCAGAGACCTCCTCTGGAGCTGGTGGGGGAAAGAGACGGAGGCAGCTGGGCAGAGAGAAGCTGCTGCGGTTCAACAGAGCCCAGATCAGAGATCCAGCCCTTCTGGAGGCCCAACTACATTCCTGCCCCTGACATCCAAACACCTTGGTATCCTCATCAAAGAAATCCCTTTTTGTTTACACTAACCTGGGTACTTTTCTGGTATCTGCAAAGAGTGCTAAGTAACACAGTAGCCCCGGTAATGTTATTCATGTTCTCTTAGCCTCAGTTTCCTCATCTATCAAGAGGAGATAAAAATATCTACCTCACAAGCAGTTGTGAGGAATCAGTATTAGATTCCCAGCATGGTTCCTGTACATAGTAGAGACTCCATAGTGACAGTTACTTTTAAATATTATTGTTTCTTGGTTTTTACTGCAAGAGGGTGCTAAGAACTCTCAGCACTGGTCTCTTCAAACAGTCCTCCTCTCACGACATTGGGCTGTCAGGGTGACGGGATGGTGGAGATAGGCTGTCTTTGCTAAGTCAACCCTGGCGGGCTTTTTAAGAGGCGAGGACTACCCAGAAATTGTAACTGGCACCTTTCTCCATAGAGTCTCCTCCACAGTTTGTCGTTATGTGAGGCTCATGACCCAAGGCACCAAACTCATCACACCTTCACACCAAGTCACGGCTTGTTTAAACCTTCACAGAACACGTTCCAGGTCATTTTCACTACACCCTACCCTGGACATGTCATGATTCCGGTTTTTTACACAGAAACACACTTCAAAGACCCTGCTGATCCAACGCAGATGTGGCCCTCACCTGGACCGCATTCCTGAAACTTGTGACCTGGTCATCACAATGCTTTATGTGCTTCAGCTACTTACCCACAGTCCCCAATAAGCTTCTGGAAATCATAATTACTAACTCACCCCATTATGTTTTCGGAAAATAAATTTGGGGTTTTTTTTGGTTTTTTTTTTTGGAAAATAAATTTGAATCTCACAATTGTCAGAAGGCATCTGGCTCACTGAAAAGGGAGGTCTAAGGAACTTCTAGGGCAGCATTTATATTGTGTCGGTCACTTCATACCAAAAAACCCAGCCCTATGCAACAAAACTCAGACATCCTTCCAGCTCCTGATAAGCTAACTGCTGGTATTCTACCCTTAAAGTCTGCTTAAGAATTCACAATCTAAATCTTACTTTCAAAGGAAAATTTAATCTGTAATATAACCAACTAAGTCCTACAGAGAAAGGTAGTTTTCTTGTAAGTGTGGAAAAGGCTATTTTGCAAGAATTACCATCAGGCCACGGACACGCTGAACTCTGATTAAAGTTTAAAGCTAGAACATATCATGATCATTGACAGAATCTTAAAGAAGACTTCTTTAAAACCATAAAAAGACTGCTGAGAAATAAAACTAGAAGGGGATTTCTTAATACTCTTTCTTGTCAAAATGAATGTAAAGCAAATTAACGCTGTTTTGATTGTAGCAGAAGTACGCCAGTGTAACATAAAAGTAGCTTAAAACAGTACCTTCTCATAGTCCAGCTGAATTCCGAGAGCAATGATAAGATATCTGTAGGAAATCTGCAACACACAAAAATGACATTTTAGACAAGGACCCAAAAACTGGCAGCCCAAAGGCTGACTCAGGCCCCAAATGTGTGTGGCCAACACTGCATTTCCATTTTTTACCGTGACTGACTTGGGGCTGTGGGTAGTGCACAGGACAGCAGGCAGGGATGCACGTTCCAGTTTGCCATCACGCCCACTGTTCCCTGCTGCCTCACACCTCACTGCTTCACAAATAATATATAACCTGCCTGGCCTCTGGGAGCTTGAGACGCCTGTAGTTTTACACAGTGGAGAACGACAGCAAAGAGGCCATAGTGCTTCCCTAGTGCTTGTGTTAACACAATATTTTTCATGTTGACCAGTGGGAGGATGACTTTCAAATCTTAAAACAATCAGCTTTGTTTTTTCTTTTTAAGATCTTTATTGGAGTATGATTGCTTTACAATGGTGTGTCAGTTTCTGCTTTATAACAGTGAATCAGCTATACATATATATATATACATATATCCCCATATCTCCTCCCTCTTGCGTCTGCCTCCCACCCTCCCTATCCCACCCCTCTAGGTGGTCACAAAGCACCGAGCTGATCTCCCTGTGCCATGCGGCTGCTTCCCACTAGCTACCTGTTTTACATTTGGTAGTGTATATACGTCTATGCCACTCTCTCACTTCATCCCAACTTACCCTTCCCCCCCGCCGTGTCCTCAAGTCCATTCTCTGCGTCTGTGTCTTTATTCCTGTCCTGCCCCTAGGTTCTTCATAACCATTTTTTTTTAAGATTCCATATATATGTGTTACCATACGGTATTTGTTTTTCTCTTTCTGACTTATTTCACTCTGTATGACAGTCTATAGGTCTATCCACCTCACTACAAATAACTCAATTTCGTTTCTTTTTATGGCTGAGTAATATTCCAAAAACAACCAGCTTTCTTTAAAAGCTATCTGGTAGCTTGTGAATCCCAAGTAAATCTGACCTGCCGTATGAATTGGATCAATATCGTAAAGTGCTCTTTTGAGGGTCCCTAAAAAGGGTGTGTGTGATATAACCTACCTGATCTTGTTTAATGACCTGTTTGGAATTTAAAACTCCTCTCTTTGAATATGGGCATTGTGCTTATCCATGCTGAGGGCAAAAGTATCCATATTTATTGTGATGGAAATGGGGGTTTAGGATCAGAAGGAAGACAAGTTGAAGCACAAGAGTGTAAAAGCAAGAAGGATGTAAAGTGAAAGGACTTGCCTAGAAAACTGGAGAATGACTGCCGTGACAGGAGCCCAGGATGGAGCCACAGGTGGTGACTGCCACAGTCTTGTACCAAATAGAGAAGCACTTGTGTTATACAGCAGCAATGTTCTCCTCACCACATGAGACGCTCCTAGAGGATAAAGGTTATGTCTTGTTCCCTATAGTCCTAGAATCTAGCACAGTCACTAAATTAAAGTGAGGAAGTTGGTAATGTTTGCTGGATGAAAGGATAGGTGGATGGTTGATTTCAGTTGCTTGTGGAAAATACGGTTTATCAAAGTGGACAGATAATATATACATCTTCACCTGTGTGGTTTGCCTACCCATAGAGACCCGGTGCCCTTAAATTCCTTAGTCTGTAGGAAGGTGTACCAGGCCCATTAAATGGCTGAGTGAACTGCGTTGAGTCTTCAGGGTGTGAGGTCAGAGATGGCATGGGGTCTGGGAGTGGTGCCCTACAGGTAAGACATATGCACACTGTCAGCAAGAAAAGCCATTGGTTTGTGCATGCCTTGATGGTTCTAATAGAGCATAATGTTGATTATTTTAAGGACTCCTAACAGACATGCTTAAGATTATGAAAAAAAATAAATAAGGGAGAATAAACCCTAAAGTAGCAAACAACACAAGAAAGCCTCAAGTCTTTTGAATGAGTTCAAGCTTCCAGGCCAGATGACCTAACTCTAAGGAACTGCAAAAACTTGTAGACACAACTTTTGAGCAATTTTAGAGAACAGTGCAGACCCCGCTGGAAGGCTAAATATGGGCAAGTGCTCTAATTTTATACAGGGGATGGAGGAGGTAAATTCTGACACTAACAATTTAGTAAATAGGATGTTTAAACATTTCAAAATCCAGGCTCATCTACTAAACAGATGTTTCGTAACAATTTAGAAAAAGAAAAGCATCAGCATGTGTTCACAGATTGTAAACCTGCTTTCCATCAGTGAGCAGGCAAATACTCTGCAGGCACAGGGTGGATACTCAATAAATATTTCCTTTTCCTTTTTTCCATGTATTCTTTTTTTTAAAAAAATAGATCTTTATTGGAGTATAATTGCTTCACAATACTGTGTTAGTTTCTGTTGTACACCAAAGTGAATCAGCCATATGCATACATATATCCCCATATCCCCTCCCTCTTGAGCCTCCCTCCCACCCCTCTAGGTGGTCACAAAGCACTGAGCTGATCTCCCTGTGCTATGTGGCTGCTTCCCACTAGCTATTTTACGTTCAGTAGTGTATATATATCGATGCTACTCTCACTTCACCCAGCTTTCCCCTCCCACCCCATGTCCTCAAGTCCATTCTCTATGTCTACATCTTTATTCCTGCCCTGAAACTAGGTTCATCAGTACCATTTTTTTTTGTTTTTTAGAGTCCACATATGTGTGTTAGCATACGGTATTTGTTTTTCTCTTTCTGACTTACTTCACTCTGTGTGACAGACTCTAGGTCCATCCATCTCATTATAAATAACTCAGTTTCATTTCTTTTTATGGCTAAGTAATATTCCATTGTATATATGTGCCACATATTCTTTATCCATTCATCTGTTCATGGATATTTAGGTTCCATGTCTTGGCTATTGTAAATAGTGCTGCAGTGAACACTGGGGTACATGTCTCTTTTTGAATTATGGTTTTCTCAGGGTATATGCCCAGTAGTGGGATAGATGGTTCATATGGTAGTTCTATTTTTAGTTTTTTAAGGAACCTCCATACTGTTTTCCAAAGTGGTTGTATCAATTTACATTCCCACCAACAGTGCAGGAGGGTTCCCTTTTCACCATACCCTTTCCAGCATTTATAGTTTCTAGATTTTTTTTTTTTTTTTTTTTTTTTTTGTGGTACACGGGCCTCTCACTGTTGTGGCCTCTCCTGTTGCAGAGCACAGGCTCCGAACGCGCAGGCTCAGAGACCATGGCTCACGGGCCTAGCTGCTCCGTGGCATGTGGGATCTTCCCGAATTGGGGCACGAACTCGTGTACCCTGCATCGGCAGGCGGACTCTCAACCACTGCGCCACCAGGGAAGCCCTAGATTTTTTGATAATAGCCATTCTGACCGGCGTGAGGTGGTGCCTCATTGTAGTTTTGATTTGCATTTCTCTAATAATTAGTGATGTTGCGCATCTTTTCAGGTGTCTCCTGGCCATCTGTATGTCTTCCTTGGTGAAATGTCTATTTAGGTCTTCTGCCCATTTTTTAACTGGATTGTTTGTTTTTTTGATATTGAGCTCCATGAGCTGTTTGTAAATTTTGGAGATTAATCCTTTGCCTGTTGTTTCATTTGCAAATATTTTCTCCCATTCTGAGGGTTGTCTTTTTGTTTTGTTTATGGTTTCCTTTGCTGTGCAAAAACTTTTAAGTTTAATTAAGTCCCATTTGTTTATTTCATGTATTCTTTAAAAAATAATAACAGCAACATTTCTTGAGCATTCACTCTGTACAAGGCACTGTTCTGAATGTTTTACATCTTTTAATTCATTTAATCCTCAAAGCAACCCAATGAAGTAGGTATTATTAGTAGTACCATTTTACAGATGAAGAAACTGAGGCACAACTTGATCACAAAGATTTACTGAACACCTTCTATGTGACAGATATTGTGCTAAGTCCTGGACATACAATGCTGAACAAGAAAGACCCAGTACCTACCCCTCCAGGAACTCATTCTAGTGGGCAAGACAGACACTACCAGATTATCACACAAATAACTACTAAACCACAGAATGCTGTGACGGCATGTCAAGGGGGAACCTGACTAGTCTTATAGATCAGGGAAGGCTTGCCTGAAGATGTCATCTCTGAGCTAATGATAAGCAGGAGTTAGCTAGGGGAAGAGGTGGAAGCCGCATGTGCAAATGTCCTGGGGAAGAAGGAGGCGAAGGTATTTGAGGAAATGAGAGGCCAGTGTGCTGGAGTAGGAAGAAGGAAGAGAACAGAATCAGGTTAAATCTGGAGAAGGAGCAAGGTCCAGTCTACATGGGGCCTGGGGGACACGTTCCAAACAAACAGAACTCTGAATCAGGGAAAAGTCAGAGACACAGACACACTGAGGCTGGATTTCAGCAGTACCCTCACATTGTAAATAGGATAGGAAAGTGTAAACAAAGAATGGAAATGATTTGGTAAATTTTTTAATATTTTCAAAAGAATATTGATTGATTGATGTAAGCTAGAAAAAAGTTCTCTAGGGGTATGTTAAAGAATTAAATCCTTGAACTTAAATGAAACCAGCATGGATAATGGCAAGGAAAAATTGCTAACTGGATGTCTGAATCAAAAATCTAAAAGATCCAGGCAGGCTGGGAGGGTAAACCAAAACCCAGAAGAAGAGACACTATATGTAGATTTCTGATATCTGGCTATGGAATACTTTTGCTTAAAAAATCTCAGAGAAGAGTCTCACCAACTAATACCAACTTCTTTCACAGCCCTAAAACAAGACTCTACAACTCTCCCAAGGGTCTAGGCCTTAGATGTCTAAGCAGGACTCAGAAGTGAGAGCACTTCCCAGTGTCTCTCATTCTTAAGAGATAAGACAAGTTTACGTTCCTTAAGATATACACAAACCCAATTACAGAGGACCCTGAGCTATTCCTATAATGCAAAGGAGTCTGACTAGGAGGCAGGCACTGCTGTACCAAAGGGGGATGTGTATTAGAAGATACAAGTCCGCTGGTCCCATGAGCTGGCAGCAGACTGGCAAGGGAAATGAGCCCCAAAACTCAATCTTGTGAATTGAGAACAATCTTGGGTTTAATCCAGTCCACTCTCCTGGACATGCTGGGGAAAATATGGAAGTGTTTCAACAGGGAGAAAATAATATATAAAATTTTTAATTTCATGTAAATAAATAAATATGTATGTATATATTTTAGGATGGGGGATGCTTGACTTGTCAGTAGATCATGTGAAAAAAAGACCCAGTGGTTTGAACTGACCTCTAGCCCAGCATGAATCAGCACTGTGATAACTTGGCAAATGCTAGCTTGGATTCTATCTAGTTGTGGGAGAGAATGTCCCACTCTATTCTGGGCTGTTCTGTAGTGTTGGCTACTCTTCCAGGCACCTCTAGGGGCCATGCATCATGGGGGCAAAACAAGCCAGATGATGTCTCAAGCAGGGTAAAGAGGGTAGTGAGAGGGCTGGAGCTCATGAAATCTGAGGAATGTGGAGACAGGAGGACAAGTCTACCTGAGGAGAAGACTGACACAGACTCTAAGAGCCACCTTCAAATAGTTGGAGGGTTTCTCCACAGAGAAAAGACCTTCCCTCCCATACTATAGGAAGAATAAGGGACAAGAACAGTATTATGGCCACTAACACCTTGGCCCAAGAAAGAACAAAAAAGAGGTTACAGGAAGGTAGATTCTGACTCATTAAAGGCAGAACTTTCATATAACCTGTCTGTCTATAAAAAATGAAGAGGGATAGCTTGTCAGAGAAGTCCCTGGCCCTGGAGAGTGTAAATACTAACCCATTTTAAATTCAACCCCCTACCCCACGTGCCCCAATCCCAGTAATTCGGCTCTATTTTTTAAAATTAATATTCATCACCTTCTAACACATTATATAACTTATTATGTCTATTGTTTATTGTATGTCCTCCTCCACTAGAATATAAAATCCAGGACAATAAGGATTTTTGTCTATTTTTGTTCACTTGTATATCCCTAAAATTGTACCTAGGTTATAATAATGCTTAATAAATATTGAGGAAGGAAGGAAGGAAGGGAGGGAGAGAGGGAGGGGAGGGAGGGAGGGAGGAAGGAAGGAAGGGGGGAAGGAGGGTTGGTTCAGGGTTGATCAGGGTTCAGGGAAAGGCTGCAAACAATCTCTGAACTCCTTGAAATTAAATGCAAAATTAGGTACATATATGCATCTTCTACACTGGGCTAATTAAGATCCACACTCGGAAAGATCCATGACCTAAGGAAAGGTTGAGAATGCCTGGAGCCAATGGTCCCTGCTTAGAGCAAGGGGTTGGATCTGAAAGATTCCCACCAACTCTCAGATTCCACAGTTCTGTGGAAATGCTGGAGTGCCCAGTCTGGAGGGAGTTGGGTCAGGATATTAAGGCCAATAACACCCTGGGGGCCCAAGAACCATGGGAGCCCAGAACAGGTCTGTGCGGCACGATGGCTGTCCTGGGCTCAGCAGCAGACGAGGGGACACGATGCCCCGATGGCTCCTAAGCCTGTCTTCTCACCATCCTGCCCTCATCCCCTCAGTCAGACACAGGGGCTGCAGCTGCTGAAAAGCTGTGATCCCTGTGTGTTGGGGGTGGGAGGAGACTTCTAAATGGTGCCGAGCAACCATGAGCCTCAAGCTGCAGCAGCAGCAGTTCTCAGCCCTGGCACCACCGCAGTCACACAGTTCCCCAACAGCTCTGGCAGAGTTCCCCCCAGTGTGACTGGGATGGATACTTCCCAACATCCCCTTCCTCTGCAAAACCATGGGGCAGATAGAGAGCCTGGCTGCTTCAAAGGAAAAAGGAGGGAGGTACCTGGTATTTTCACACAGAGCAGTAGTATTTGTGCAATAAAAATTCAGGCATATGATACTGTACCAAGAAATAGGACAAACAGTGGTGTTCAATAAATACTTGTCTTCATTGTTCATTTATTAATTCAGCATCACTCAGTCCTTCCATCTATCCCATCCTCCATTCCCCACACCCCCTCCCATCTCATGCAGTATTTAGCACACACACACATGCACACACACACACGTATACCGCCCTCTTACCATGAAGCTGTCCAGTTTGATAATGGCTGTGCGTTCAATACAAGCCCTCAGGTTAACAAAAGCCAAAGGACCCGGACGGTTACCTCCTTGTCGTTGTCTGTGTGGATGCAGTTCTTGTCTGGGCTCAGATCAACCACTCTAGCTTTGATCCACTCTACACCAGATGGAATCACACTCGCTGTGGGACGGCCAGATGAGGCTAATGGTTTGGCACCAGCTCCCACCAGAGTCCAGATTGGCTGGTAGAAATGTCTCTAAGAAACAAAGTATTTGGAGATTCATTTCAATGTGAGGCCGATCAAAAGGGTCATAGCTAAAAGTACATGAGCTAGACTCTCTCAATTCTTCCCTCCAGACCCTTGGAGCATCACAGAGCAAAGTCTCCAGAAGCTTAGTCTTCCCCCCACCGACTCCACTGATGTCTCCTACTGTGTTAAGCTCTGAAGGGCAGTCACCTACAAAAGAATTCTGCCAAGATCAGCAAAAAAAGCCAAAAACTATCTTTAGTGAGCACTGCATTATTTATTGCTTAAAGTAGATTTGGTGTTTAACATGTACATGTTACATATACATGCATATGAACACACACACATTATTAATCCATTTATGTGCATGGATACAAAGAAAAAGTAAGCCCAAAAACCTAAATATGGTTCCTCAGAAATTTGTGAGGTGAGTCTGAAAAGTTTACTGCTGCTTTGGGGACGCTCAAAACTTCATTAACGTCCCACTGTGTTTCCCAAGCCCATGGGGAGGACTACAGACATCCCCTATCAGCACTCGGATCCCTATTCTCCTTTCTCAGAGGCATCAGATCCTACCATGATACCCAAACTTCCAGTATTTTCTGGAGTTCTTCTGCTTCAGATGGTCCACTCTTGATCTCAGTTAGTTGTGAAAGTTCTAGGCTTGGGGCCAAAGGGCATATTGGCTTAATGGTCTCTGAGAATTCCAATGCATCCATGGAGTAGACCGGGGAACCAAGAGATCTCAACATTGTCAGAATGCCTCATACTGGCCAGACAGAATTGCCAACACCCCCAGAGAGTGAGGAGGACACAAGGAACAGCTCTGCAATCTCCCTACAGCTATAATGCATGGGATCAAAGATAAGGGGGTTAGAGGTCTCCAGTTGTGAGAGCTCCAGTTGTGAGAGCTCAACGATTTCAAGTCCATCGTGAACAGAAAAGGGAATGAAAATACAAACTCGGATTATTTTTTAGACGGCAAACAAGCACAAGCTCTAGCAATCGCTAAACCAGACACAGGAGGGAAAGTGCCAAAGGCCTGAGCCGCTGGCAGCTCCTGCAACAGCTTCTGTCATGCACTTCCTCACAGAGCAGGACAGACTCCATTCTGGCCTCCTGAATTGTATCCAGTGCCTTGGAGGGGCCTGTCTCATCACAAAGAGTAGCCCCACTGGGAGGCCTTCCGTGGGTTAGCTACAATCCACCACAGGCCAACTGATACAGCTCTCAGACCACTGTCATTTAAAATGTTGTCCCTGAATTAAAGTCACTTTTAAAAGGAAATAGATAGAGAGTGTCCTCCAGTCTCCCCACAAATCACAACCTACCAGTTGGAGATTGCAAAAAAGCCCTGGGCAGCCTCGTTTGGTACTGGGAAAACTTCCTGCAAAGGACTGTGCCTTTCTTGCCCTACCCTCTCCACCAAACCGGCAACAGATCCATTTTGCTTTTTCCTCCCAAAGATAAAGCTTCCCACTGGTGCACACCCAGTTCCTTAGGAAACATTAAGCCAACCGCCAAAAATCTTGAGTATTTTTTGAAGCTTTGGACAATCTTAAAATATTTTTCATGAAATAGTGCTTTACAAACACTTCCCAACTTCCCGCCTCATGTCTGCTACCTTTTTCTGCTTTATAATCTGTTTATAATCTCTTACACTTAAATTTCTCAAACGCACTGACACCTTTTCAGTGGGTTTTCACCTTTTACCCCCGCCCCTCAACCCATCACCCTTTCTCCAGACTGGAACAGGGAAAGGAAAGTGCAACGGCCACTGATTTTCCTCTGGACATGAGACTGAAGGTAGAGGATGACACGAGTTGAATTGTTTCTCTCCAAAAAATATGCTGACGTCCTAACCCCAGGACCTGCGATCGTGAACTTATTTGGAAATAGGGTCTTTGAAGATGTAATCAAGTTAAGATGGGGTCACACTGGATTAGAATGTCCTTGACCCTCTAATGTCTATCCATCAGACTGTCTAACGTCTAATCCAATGATTGGTGTCCTTATAAGTAGGTCATGTGAAGACACTAGAGCCACACAGAGAGAAGGCCATGTGAAAACAGAGGCAGAGATTGGAGTGATCTACAACAAGCCAAGGAACACCAAGGACTGTCCACAACCACAGAAACTAGGAGAGAGGCATGAGACAGCTGCCCCTTCCCCCTCAGCCTTCAAGGGGAGCATGGCCTTGCTAACACCTTGGTTTTGGACTTCTAGCCTCCAGAACTGCAAAAGAATAAATTATCTGTTGTTTTAAGCCACCCCCTTTATGGTAATTTGTTATGGCAGCCCTAAGAAACTAACAGAGAGAAGAACATAAGCCAAGAGATCTGTCCTCGCTCTCTCCCTTCCCCCACCTTCTCCCACTTCTTTTGGACGACCTGCTTTTTATGCCCAGAAAGAGAAGCACTAACCTGGGAACATGGTGGCCTAGGCATGACAGTCATCACCAATGCAGCCCCTAACCTATGCGTGCATGTGCACCACACACACACACACACACACGCACACACATGCACACACGCACACACTCAAAAGGGGGAGATTTACCTCGCTGGGCTCAACGATGGCCACATTCTCTGCACCCACTTTCCTCTTCATGCGGGCAGCCATGGTTATCCCACCACTGCCCCCACCCAGCACCAGCACCTCATAGTGGTTCTTGGCTGTGAGGCTGGCCCCTGTGTGAAGCTGAAGTGGTTTGGCCTGCTGACAGCCCAGCCTGAGGAAGCAGGCAAAGAGTCGAACACGGGGGCCAGACACCACAGCAGCCAGCGGGGTCATCTTCAGGCTGGATCAGGCTAGAAAGGAACAGATAAGGCTCTGTGTAAGGAAGCAGCCACTATAGGACCAAAGCATTTTCATTCAGGGAGGGACGGGAGGCTGGCATCTGGCCGGCTCTAGCTGGTTGCTGCCGTTTCAACACCACCTTCCCAGCTGGCTGTGGTCAAGAGCTTCTTGGGAATGCTCCACAGATGGCTAACAATTGGCTAAGCTTTCCTTTTCTCCCTCTCCTCCTCCTTTCAGGACATCTCAGACTTTGAACCAGGTAAGTCTCATCTTTTAAGTTCTCCTCAAAACGTGCCTGTACCTCTCCTTGTCCCTCCCCAAAGCTAGGGCATCATCTACGGTATCCCGCTGTCATCCTTCTCCTCTCAGGCACATTTCTCAATTCTTTCTTTGGCTTTTCATTCCACCAAATATGTACGAGTCTACAGATAGACGCCTGAACAATCCCTTGCCACAAAGGGCACCTGAGACCTTGCTGAAACAGAAACAGTCCAGCAAGAAACCCACCTTCTCTGTAGCTCAGAGTTCAGGCCAAGGTAATCAGAGCCTCAGCCCCACTAAGAAGTACCCGGATCTGCCTGCCCAGCGACACACGATTTAAATCACTGGCTGCAGACACATAAGCAAAGGCCCTCCATATCTTTGGCAGTTTCAACCAGATGATGCAAAAGCCATAGAAGGAGCCCTGCCTGATACCATAAAGTTATATTTTATGAAAACAATCTGCATATGCTGCTGACCAGTCTTTTATTATATCCATCCAATTCGGTAAATAATCTCCCCTGAATAGTTTTTCCAAGAGACACACTTTACCCTTTAGGAAAAGGTGTTTCTGCTCTGAGCAGCTGGTGCTTTGGCAATGAGGAAATGAAGGCATCTCAGAAACTGGCCTTGGCGTCATCTCATCCATAGATCCGGCCTTACATCTTGGATACAATCTATTGTATAACTTGAGAGTCCCAGACCAAAATATCTCCCTCCCTGCTTACTGCAGCACCCCAAATTCCACCATCAAGCTCAGTCCTGTGGGTTCAACAATGCTCCAGGAACCCTTTATTAACATGCAAGTACCCAGCTGGGGGATAACACTTCTAGCTGCTAAGTTCACTAACTTCTTAATGGGAACAACTTAATTATATGACTTCCCCCCACCCCCAGTGGAGAAGAGGAAGGCTACATGAGGGAATTAGAGAAAGCTGGGAGGGAAAAGGAAAGGAAGAAAGAAGGGCCCTGGAGGAGTGAGAAGAAGGGGCTGGAGTGATGATTTTAATTAATATTAACTCTACTCCAGTGTTTTGGAACCCCTGACAATTTCCTCAATATTTCAGATCTGAAAAGCAACCCAGAGCTGGGGGAAGGGATATGGGAGCTACAGAAAGTGGGGCAGGCTCATACACTGTTGCCACAAGTTTAAATCAGTGTGACCCTTATAGAAAACATTACTCATCCTTTGACCCTGCATTTCCATTTCTGGGACTCTGTTCTAAGGAAGTAACCTCTAATACTTAAGAAGACAAACCTTTACAAAGATATATGTCACATATTCATTTATGTTCAACCCTGAGTTAACTGGTTTGTGGATTGGATCTGATTACGTCCTGGTTACTGAAAAAAACAACTGCAGGCTCCACACTAGCCAAGGAAGGCTCAGGCTCCAGACTATTCTAACCAAGGCTAATTTATGATTACTTCTCTTTTAAATATTGGGGGGGGGGGGTGCGGGGAGATGGGCAGGAATAGCCATCTGCATGTTAAAACCTTGGGGAAGGGTTAAGTAAAATATGGTTACACAAGATGACCTATGTAGTCTTTTCAAATTATGTTTACATAATTAGTCTTTTCCAGAATAATTACGTTACGATCAGGATATAAATTGTAATTACAATATGAGCTCAACTATGTAAGAGAAAGTGTATTTTTAAAAAAAGCAAAATGTTGGGCTTCCCTGGTGGCACAGTGGTTGAGAGTCCGCCTGCCGATGCAGGGGACATGGGTTTGTGCCCCGGTCCGGGAAGATCCCACATGCCGCAGAGCAGCTGGGCCCGTGAGCCATGGCCGCTGAGCCTGCGTGTCGGAGCCTTGCTCCGCAACGGGAGAGGCCACAACAGTGAGAGGCCCGCATACAGCAAAAATAAATAAATAAATAGCAAAATGTTAACACTGGGTAAGTGGTCTTTCTCTGGGTTTTAGAATAATGGGTGATTTTGATTTCTTCTGCTTTTCTGTATCTTATAAAATCTCTACTGTACACATATATTAATGTTATAATAATGAAATCTATTTTGATGACAATAACAAACATGTACTAAGTCCTTTACATAAACATTTAACTTGTGAGATGGCTGTCATTATCATCCCCATTTTACAGACGATAAAACTGAGGCAGGGGCTTCCCTGGTGGCACAGTGGTTGAGAGTCTGCCTGCCGATGCAGGGGACACGGGTTCGTGCCCCGGTCCAGGAAGATCCCCCATGCCGCAGAGCGGCTGGGCCCGTGAGCCATGGCCGCTGAGCCTGTGCGTCCGGAGCCTGTGCTCCGCAACGGGAGAGGCCACAACAGTGAGAGGCCCGCGTACCGCAAAAAAAAAAAAAAAAAAAAAAACCTGAGGCAGGGAACTCATAAATGGTGGGCTGTGACTTGAACCTGGGCACTTCAGTGCCAGAGCCTCTGCTTTAAACCACTATATCTATTATCTCTATCAACAACAACAAAACAGTGCTTACATGATAATCTTAAATGAAAAAAATCCAGATATCTTTTCCACACTTCCCACAAAAGGGAAACCATTTTTTGCACGGTACTGACACCTAAATATTAGCAATGTTTTGATAACACTATAATTGATTTTTTTCCTCTTCTTTGCATGTGCTTTTCTCACCTTTTCTTTAATGAGCTTTAAATTTTAAAAATCACTCAATTTGGTTTTATTTGTTTGGTTGGGTTTCTGTTCGTTCTTTGTTTCTTAATCATTGAGGAGTGGAGGAAATCAACAAGTAGGGTATTGCTGTTTGCTAGGGAAGAAGATATTTTATGGTGAATAGACAGTCATCACATCCTGCCTTTCTATATGTCCACAGAACAATGGAATCACAGCAAAACTCCTCACTTGCCTTTTAGGGAAACCACTTTTTCATGGTCCTGACACAACATCTTAACTCCATGGAAAGAGTTACAAAATAATGAACTAAAAGGAGGCCTGGCTAAGTTTCTGCTTTCCAGCCATGCCATCTGAGGCTCTTCAACCTCCTAATTCCCTTCCCGCCTAATATCCCATGGTTCTCCTCTTGATAGAGGAAGAGTTTATGCAAATATTTCCCTCATTCAGCCAAGAAGGCTAGTTCTGTTTTATTTCAGCAGTTACCCATAGCCTATTTCTGGATTCAGTGTAAATAAACACAAAGTCCTCTGAACCAGTTCTATCAACTTCATTAATAACAGTCATCAAGCAGAATATCCTGGCCTTTGCAGTCATATTTCACTTGTGAACCATAAATAAAAATTTCACAAACATAAAAGAACGTGTTAGAGGAAATGTTCCAAGCTTGAAAACACTTGAAAATCTCAGGAACACTCTCATTCTAACAATGTAATGTCATCCTCACTTTCAGATCAGAAAAACCAGAACCACAATCTAATGCTATTTGTGGAGAAGGTAGGGCATGATACAAAGTCAAAGACCAGAAAAAACCCAGGACAGTAACGCATAATCATAATTTTTTAGTATCCCACTTTGGAACTGTGGTATAATAAAATATATATATTTGCACTTTATTCCCTGTTCATGGTACAAAGCTCCTAAAACCCTTGGAATTTCCTGGGTGTCAGGAGTTGTTATTCAATAGCAAATAATAATAAGGAGCCTCTTTTAACCGTAACTGTTTATGTTAATGAAGCGACTCAGGATGGGACCCCTAGATAGCTTCACGATGGAGGCCGTTCACCAGAAAGACCAAACATGTCATTAGAGGGTTGGAATTTTCAGCCCCGTCCCCAGACTCTGGGAGGAAATGGGGCTGGAGATTGAATTCTATAAAAAGTCTTGAACAGGGGCTTCTCTGGTGGCACAGTGGTTAAGAATCCTCCTGCCAGTGCAGGGGACACGGGTTCAAGCCCTGGTCCAGGAAGATCCCACATGCCGTGGAGCAACTAAGCCCGGGCGCCACAACTACTGAGCCTGAGCTCTAGAGCCCGCAAGCCACAACTACTGAGCCCGCGTGCCGCAACTACTGAAGCCCATGCGCCTAGAGCCCATGCTCCACAACAAGAGGAGCCCCTGCAATGAGAAGCCTGCACACCACAAGGAAGAGTAGCCCCCGCTCGCTGCAACTAGAGAAAGCCTGCGTGCAGCAACAAAGACCCAATGCAGCCAAAAATAAATAAATAAATAAATAAAATTAAAAAAAAAAAAAACCTCTTGAACAGTGAGATTCTGAGAGCTTCAGGGTTGGTGAACGTGCTGAAGTGCTGGGCGGGTGGTGACACACCCAGAGAGGTCATGGAAGCTCTGTGGCACCCCCCCACCCTCTCGCCCCACCCCAGCCCATACCTTGCCCTACGCATCTCTTCCATTTGGCCATTCCTGCGTTGAAATAAGCTTTATAAGAAACTGGTAAGCATAAGTGAAGTGTTTTCCTGAGTTCTGTGTGTCATTCTAGCAAATTATCAAACCTAAGAGGGCATCCTGGGAGCCCCCAAATTTGTAGTCAGGCAGGCAAAAGTGTGGGTCGCCTGGGATGCCATTTGCAGCTCTGGGAGCTAACATCAGAACTGAACTGCTGAACACCCAGTTGGTGTCAGAGAACTGGTTGGTGTTGGAAAAGACATACACCTGGTGTTAGAAGTAGGGTCAGAAAATATCGACAGGAACCTAGAGAAATTTCTGACATTGACCTAAACCAAGTCTGGAGCAACAATCAGAAAACCAGACAGTTGGGCTTCCCTGGTGGCGCAGTGGTTGAGAGTCCGCCTGCCGATGCAGGGGACACGGGTTTGTGCCCTGGTCCAGGAAGATCCCACATGCCACGGAGTGGCTAGGCCCAGGAGCCATAGCTGCTGAGCCTGGGAGAGGCCACAACAGTGAGAGGCCCACGTACTGCAAAAAAAAAAAAAAAAAAAAAAAAAGAAAATAAAGAAAAAAAAAAACAGACAATTGAAGGAAGCAGGTCACACAATCTTAACCAGAATGAAAAAAAAAAAAAAAAGGAAAGGCCAAACTTGACCCTGAAGTCAACAGAAAAGAAATAAAAAACCTCTGTCAACAAAATAACTAAGAAGAAGCATAAATCTAAGTCTCTGAGTCTCCCTGGAAGGTAGCCTGAAACACAGGCTGTTAGGTTAAGAAATAAGAATTACCCACTAACGATGCAGAAGAATGCAGCTGCTTTCTCTCTACCCTCTTACAAGGTGAAACACACACCTTTTTAAAAGAATCAATAAATAGGGCAAAGTTAACTTTCATTTAACAAGTGGCACATTTATTTAATTGAAATAAATGTATTTCATATAACAAATACACATCCTAGTTAAATAACATCATGCTTTTAAGTTAGATAAAAATTCAATTCATGCTAAATCAACTGAGTGCTTCCTTCAAAGAATCAAAATCAGTGCTTTGCTATAGCTGTAGTCTGACTGAAGTAAAATCCCTGCTGATTGAAAAATAATACAGCCTGCTAGGCATCTCCTACTTACATCGCTGGCTGCTGACTCCAGACCCCCTGGTCTAGACAAGTCTCTGGGACTCCCCACCTCTCACAGCCAGCTTTTCTGGGACAAGCCGCAGACTGCCAGTGTCGAGAGCTCCCTAATCCTATGCCATGTGCATGTCACTCACTGGGTGTCAGCTAGGACACTTGGCTCAGTTCAAACAGAGCTGGCCTCTAAACAAGGATTATCCAGAGCATCTTAATGAAAGACCCGTCAGGCCAGCAAGACTTAGTCAATCTTTCAGCTATTTTTGCTCTTGAGGAAACAGGGAGTCTTTGTATGGGTCACAACTGTCTTATCTCAAGCCCACGCCAGGCTGGGCCCTCATTGCTTTCGGTTTCAATAACTACAAGGCCAACCTTTATTATATCGTCTTTGTAGAAAACGTCAAAAATCAAAGACAAAAACAGACAATGAACAGCCTCCACCTCTCACCACCCACCCCGTTCCTCCTACCTGACCTCTGGGCCTCCAGATTCCCAGCCAAGCTTATGCTGAGCTGTGATGTCCTGAGGGTCTGGATCCCTTTGGGTCCCAGTCTCTGAGACACAAGTGAACCTTGTCTACACAGCGTGGGTTGGGCTTACACCTAGTGCCCACGTGATAAGACTCCTGGAAGGCTCTTCCTCCTCCATTAGCTCCTCCCCCTTGGGCTTGCTGTGCCTTTTAACGTCAATCAGCCAAGGCTATCATCAGTTATTTACATCTCTCAACAAAATTACTTCCAGAAGACAGGGTTCGATAAGAAAAAGTAGGGAAAAACTATCATAATAATAATAGCTAACATTTACTGAGTGTGCTGTCTCAGAGACAGTAACTTTGTAAAGAGGGTGTTAGTATCCCCACTTTACAGACGAGAAAATTGAGGTTTAGTGTAAAGGTAGAGCACCTGCCTAAGGTCACCTCACTGATTGAAGAGCAGAGTTTAATTCAAACTTACTCCTCAGTTGAGTTCTCACAGTTAGACCTAAGAGATAATTCAGGGAAAATGCCTACCAGCTGAATTTTATTTAATTCAAATGTAAAGTAGCTTATGCCCCAGGGAGTGAGTTGGGAGGGAATATATGATATTAAATTTTAGCTTACTAAACAAATTGTTGGACAAAATTTAAGTTTTTTGGAGGATGAGTGAGGTAGAATAATAGTATTGATGTAAGTTTTTATGGGCCCTTAAATTTTTAAAATACTGGGATTCTTGCAGTTTAAATGATTTGGAAATTTGCTCAAAAATATTACAGGAGGTGAGTAGGTAAGAGTGTAGATGACATCAGATCGGCCATGAGTTGATAATAATTTTTTAAATTGAAGTATAGTTGATTTACAATGTTTCAAGTGTACATCAAAGTGATTCCATTATATATATACATTCTTTTTCAGATTCTTTTCCATTATAGGTTATTACAAGATATTGAATATAGTTCCCTGTGCTATATAGTAGGTCCTGGTTGTTTATCTATTTTATATATAGTAGTCTGTATCTGTTAATCCCAAATTTCAAATTTATCCCTGCCCCCCCTTTCCCCTTTGATAACCATAAGTTTGTTTTCTGTGAGTCTACTTATGTTTTGTAATTGTAAATAAGTTCATTTGTATCATTTTTTTAGATTCCACATATAAGTGATACCATACGTTATTTGTCTTTCTCTGCCTGACTTACTTCACTTAGTATGATAATCTCTAGGTCCATCCACATTGCTGCAAATGGCATTATTTCAGAGTTGATAATAATTTGAAGCCAATTTATGGATATAGATATGGGCATTCCTTGTGGTAATCTGTGAATTTTTGTATATGCTTGGAAGTTTCCTCACTAAAAAATTAAAATGAACGAATGAATGAAACAGCAAAAAACAGAAATCAAAAAACAGTGTGTCAGGGTGGGCCTTACCTTTGCTCTTCAGTCACTGAAATGTTAAGGTCTAAGCATATTTCAAGTAATAGCAGGATAACAAAAATACAAGTAGTAGCAACACAATTATAATACTTCCCTCCCACGTGCCTAGAGCTTTACAATTCACAGGACCCATACCTGAGTCTACACTGGAGGTATTGATACCACTTTACAAATGGAGAAACTAAGGCTCAGAGGGCCGAGGTGATCTTCCAAAGGTCACTGGAATCTGCAGCAGGGTCAGAGCTACAGTGAGTCCTTTCTGTGAACAGCAACTTTTTCTGAATGCCCTTTGGAGCAGCAATGCAGGCATTAGCGGGAGCCTGCAATTCAGAGGTGGAGAGCTCCCAGCCTGGACCTTCTCCCAGCTCCAGATCTCAGGATGACCTCTTTGCTGGGGCCCCACATGCCATCCCCCAGAAGGACAGCCCTCCAGGCAGGGGCAGATCCAGGTTTTATGGACAGTGAAGCCTATACAAGTTGGAGACCCAAAATTACAAATACAAAATTAGATAGTTAATATTAATTTTGAATGAGAAAACAAGTCCAAATAAATGTCTGGATCCTTGGTGAGTCAAGACTCTTCTGAGATCTCTTTTAGGCAGTTTATCAGAAACACAAGCATAATGCTTTCTGGTTATAACCTGGCTACCCCTCCGCTCCTGGAACTCCCAGCACCCACAGAGACCTGTGCAAGAGAGGAGGCCCAGAAGCTTAAACTTCATTTGCTTCTGGGTAAATCCACCTCTAGTGCCTACTGCACTCCTCTAGGGCACTCTGCCCGCCCACCCCTCTGGAACTCACTGAACTGGCCTGGTCCCTCCCTCTACCAGTTCTGAGCTCTGCCAAAGCCCCTCCCACCCCTTGCCAGCATACCATGGCTACTATGGACAATCTGAAGCTAGATCCTGACCCCTATTGTAAAACTGGCTCATTGGGCTTGCCTCATGGTGCAGTGGTTGAGAGTCTGCCTGCCGATGCAGGGGACATGGGTTTGTGCCCCAGTCCAGGAAGATCCCACATGCCACAGAGCGCCTAGGCCTGTGAGCCATGGCCGCTGAGCCTGTGCGTCCGGAGCCTGTGCTCCGCAACGGGAGAGGCCACAACAGTGAGAGGCCCATGTACCGCAAAAAAAAAAAAAAAAAAAAAAAACCAAACAAACAAAAAAAAACCTGGCTCATCACTGTACCATCTCAGGCTCCTATGTGCCAGGCACCGTGCTAGGCACTAGAGGTAGACATCTCATCCCCATTTTATCAGTTGAAAAAAGTGAGTCTCCAGGAGACTGGTTACATCAAGGCCACACAGCCAAAAAAGGACAAAACCAGGATTAAACTGGAGGGGATGGAAAGGAGAGAGGGAGAGAACCAAAGCAAACATCACCACTTTCCCTATTATACAAAGGGCACTCCTGGAAATTGGCTCACATAATAATGGAGGCTAAAGTCCCAAGACCTGCAGTCAGCAAACTGGAGATCCAGGAGAGCCAATGGTGTAGTTTCAGTCCAAAGGAACAGCAGGCTCAAGACCCAGGAAAAGCTGATGTTTCAGTTCAAGTACCAAGGCAGGAGGAAACCAATGTCCCAGGTCAAGGCAGGCAGACAGTAAGGGTTCTGTCTTCTTCGTGGGAGGGTCAGCCTTTTTGTTCTATTCAGACCTTCAACTGATTGGATGACACGACCCACACTGAGGAGGACAATCTTCTTTACCCAGTCTACTGATTCCTCCAGAAACACCCTTATAGACATACCCAGAATCATGTTTAACCAAATATCTGGGCACCCTGTGGCCCAGTCAAGTTGACACATGATATTAGCCATCACACCCTCTGACTTAAACTATAAAAGGGCAGGTCCAAATAAGGAAAAATCTCAGGAAGGAAACTGTCACTGTGACTGGATTGCCAGGAAAATACCAAACATTGCCCCCCAAATGCTATGGTTCCTTAATGTGATCTCATCTCAATCTGAAGTACATGCAAGTATGTAGGCATATTTGTGGCACTTATCAATGGCGCTGAATAAGACACTTCATGAAACCTTCCTGGAGATATTTTGAATCCTACTGTATTAATCATGTTTTTAATTTCTGTATTTTATGATTGTTTGACATTTGGGGGCTTTGTTAATCCTAAAGAGACCGCCCCTCTCAGGGCTAACCAACTCCTAAAGACAGTAAACAACTCAGTCTAGGAGCACACCTTTGATAAGTAAGCCAACAAACCCAGAGTCCATACCCGAACCACTTCCTCTGTCTGGCTTTTACATTCCAGAAGGCAGCATTCTTCTGCCCTAATCATCCCAGGACCAGACATCAGACAACTAGGGCAGTCCCTATACGCCAGAGCCCACTAAAATTATTCAAATTAGCCAATCCCAAACTTGGCCCATCTGTTCCCCCTGCCTCATGAAAACCACATTACAGGTTTTCCTTAATTTTTCTTCCTCCTGACCAACCTGCATGCTTCCCCATGTGGCCCTGGTACACGGTGTACCAGGCCTCCCATGCCTAGGGAACTTGGAGTCAAAACTTTGTCCTTCATGGCAGTCATCTCCTGATGTGCTGGTTTCACCATGCCTGGTTGAAAACAAGTCCCAGGTACATTTTAATCCACTACATTAAAGTGCGTTCACTACTGTCCAGTCAGATGGAAGATTTTACATGTTTAACAAATTTTGCTCTACTCCTTCTCCTTACAAACTCGATGAACTGTCAGGTGGCATTTAAAAAGCAATTTAATTACATATTACTGTCGAATGCTATAATTATTTGAGTGAGTGAGCCAAATTTTGCAACTAAATAACATAGCTACAGTATGATTTTTTTTTTTTTTTTTTTTTGCGGTACGCAGGCCTCTCACTGTTGTGGCCCCTCCCGTTGCGGAGCACAGGCTCCGGACGCGCAGGCCCAGCGGCCATGGCCCACTGGCCCAACCGCTCCGCGGCACGTGGGACCCTCCCGGACCGGGGCACGAACCCGTATTCCCTGCATCGGCAGGCAGACCCCCAACCACTGCGCCACCAGGGAAGCCCCCTGGTATGATATATTTAATGCAATAATTACTCCTGAAGAATACAGCACCGGGCCGTCCTCTCTTTTGTCCCACTCTATCAATGTACTGAAACGAGATATCTTCTCCAACAAGGAAAGTTTTCACGTATATTTTAGCCATTTAACCTTGATAAAAGAGAGGTGTCATCAGCCAGAAGTGCTCAAAAAACATCACCTAAGCTATATTTTTATTTACAGATTTATTTCCTACACAAAAGGTATGCAGACTAAATTACATTTAGCTATGCTAATTGTGCAATCATATCTTTATGGAAAGAAAGAGTTACATGAAATCTGCACGGCCACAATTCTGCTGTATCTAAGAATGTTTCTACAAGTATTCGTTGAGTACCTACTACATACAAGGACCTGTGCAGATGGACAGAAATTTCCCCACCCAGTCCTGGTCCCATTCCCAGTCTATTAGCTTTAGATGCTAATGGAAGAACAGCAGAGCTTGCCAGTTACTGATAAGGTAGGCCAATAATAAGGTGAGCCAAATTTCAGGGGAAAGGTGTTTGTTTGTTTGGTTTTGGCCGCACTGTGTGGCCTGCAAGATCTTAGTTCCCCAACCAGGGATCAAACCCAGGCCCCCTGTAGTGGAAGCGTGGAGTCCTAACCATTGGACCACCATGGGATTCCCCAGGGGAAAGTTTTTTCTAACGTTAGAAGGTCTCATTTAAATATTGGAAGGTTAAAGGTAATGAGATGTGTGTACATCTTTCCCTTTCTAGCTTGAGTAGGGATGTGTCCTAGTGCTTTGTGTTTTCCTCTACACTCAATAGAGTGTTTCTGAATGAATTAAGTTCTACCTTCATTCACTGTGTACACATCTGACATAAAAAGGTACTGAATAAATCCATCCATCTGCTAATTCATTCTATGCTCTAAATGTTTGTGCCCTCCCAAAATTCATACGTCAAAATCCTAACTCCCAAAGGTTATGGTATTAGTAGGTAGGGCCTTTGGGGGGTGATGAGGTTATGAGGGTGGCACCCTCATGAATGGGATTAGTTCCTTATAAAAGAAGATCCAGGGAGATCCCTCACCCCTTCTACTATGTGAGGACACAGGGAAAAGATACTGGCCCTGATTCAACTATGCTGGCACCTTGATCTTGGACAGAAATAAATTTCTGTTGTTTATAAGCCACCCAGTCTGTGGTACAGTAGTCCCTCCTTACTCACAGTTTTGCTTTCTGTGGTTTCAATTATCCACAGTGAACTGCAGTCCAAAAATATTAAATGAAATTAAATTTTTAATTTCAGAAATAAAAAATTCTTAAGTTCTAAAGTGCATGCCATTCTGAGTGGTGTGATGAAATCTCACGCCATCCCACTCCGCCCCACCTGGGACGTCAATCAGCACTTTGTCCAGTGTATGCTGTCCCTTAGTCACTTAGTGGCCACCTCGGTTATCAGATCAACTGTATTTCAGTGCTGTGTTCAAGTCACCCTTGTTTCACTTAATGAAGGCCCCAAAGCACAAGAGTAGCGATGCTGGCAATTTGGATTTGCCAAAGAGAAGATGTAAAATGCTCCCTTTAATTGAAAAGGTGAAAGTTCTTGACTTAAGAAAATAAAAGAAATCATATACTGAGTTTGCTAAGATCTACAGTAGGAATGAATCTTCTATCCATGAAATTATGAAGAAGGAAAAAGAAATTTGTGTTAGTATTGATGTTGCACCTCATACTGCCAAAGTTACAGCCCCGGTGTGATAAGTGCTTAGTTAGGATGGAAAAGGTATTAAATTCATACAGCAAGATATTTTGAAGACCACATTCACATAACTGTCATTATAGTACATTGTTATAACTGTCCTATTTTATTATTGTTGTTAGTCTCTTACTGTACCTAATTTATAAATTAAACATTATCACAGGTATGCACATAGAGGAAAAAACATAGTATATACAGGATTCGGTACTCTGAATGGTTTCAGGCATCCACTGGGGTGGGGGGAGGGGGTGGGTCTTGGGACGTATTCCCCCACCGATAACAGGGGGCTACTGTATTTGTTATAGAGGCCCAAACAGACTAAGACAATTACTGAGATCCTATCCCTCATTACGCCAGGAGCTGTGCTGGGAAAAAAAACAGTGAACGTGTCACATCAGGTCCTTGTGCTGACGGAACTTACATTCTAGTGGAATGGAGTACACATTAGGCCCTCACCCCCGACAGTTATTCCCTTCTGAAATGCCCCTTCCTGTCTCCTCATCTTAGCCGTGGCCCAAAGTGCAGTCCAAGTCCCAGCTTCTCTAGTCCCTCCAGCCCAGGTTGGCTCTACAAGTCATGGTACCTGTCTTGCCCTTCTTGGAACTTTCTTGTGGTCACTGCTACTTGTTGGCATTTTGATGCATCTGTTTTCTCAGAGAGATTGAACCCTCTTGATGGTTGGAGACTCTGGTTCTAACTCTGGTCCCATCTATCCCCACAACACTTATCGAGTATCTGGGCCCTTCTTGTCAACGCTGGGGTCCAAACAGTTGGTGGCAACAGGCAGAAAATCTCTGCAGCCTATCAGGAGTGCAGCACTCTCTAGCCACCTCCTCAGGGACAGTTGCCAAAAAATGAGGCACCTGTATTTTCCACCACCTACATCATCTCTGGATTAGGGGAAGGAAAGTTGGCGTTGGCTTCCAAAAATCTGGGTTTATATCCCATATCTTAGACTTAACTAGCAGAAGCAAAGTACAATGTAATCAGTATGAGCTAAACTCCTTAGGTGTTTTGAGGAGAGAACAAACAATCAATGAAAACTTGGTAAAACAGAATCTGAGCAGCAGGTAAAAAATTGGCAGCATTTGGACAAGTGGAGATGCTATGGGAGGGAACAGCATAGGTAAATGAATCAAAGAGTAGGCTACTGCCCTCCAGACCTCTCTCCAGCCTTCTCTGCCCTCTCCAAACCCTGGGAGCTGACCTGCGAGGTACGCATCAGCTGGCCTCTCTGGTCCTCTGGCTTCCAGTTGGATTCAGCCAGTGGGAGGCAACAGGAGATCAGAGGATGGGAAAAGAATGAAATTAGGATATTTATTCCCCAGACCCCTCCCAGCCAAGCCTCAGCTGAGCAATGCTGGATTCCTCCAGCTGATGGCCTTGGCTCCTGTGGGGTGGCCTTCCCCTCAGCTCCTGCCCTGACTCAGGGCTCTAGTAATCACTCCCTCTACTTGCTTCTTCAGGCCCCAAATCAATACCATTGCTTCACCGCTCTTGTGGTTCCCTTTAACCCTGCCCACATCTTTGTAAATAGTTGTTTCATTAAACCCTTCTTAGCAGCACTGTTTGAGTGTGCCAAGTGTTTCACAAGACCCTGACTAATAAGCTGGGAAGGCCAACCAGATATGACTGATATTGAGAGGAGGAGATAATAAAGAAACATCATAGCCCAATTATAAAGGGCCATGCTAGGGAACTGAGGCTTTATATCAAAGTTTTCAGAACAGAGGGGGAAGCTTTGAGAAAATCAATCTAGTGTTCGGAAGAAAATTAAATCAAAAGAGAGACAAAACCAGTTCTGGACATCAGTTAGGAGACTAGTACAGAGGTCCAGGTATAATAATAAGGGCCTGATTCAGTGCTAGCATACAAATAAAGATTCGGATAAGACAGAGGTAAGGGAAAGAGAGTGACTGGATGAGAGGTAAGAAGGGCCGCTGTGGGGACGGAGCCAAAGTTGAATCCAGGCAGCTGAAGAGAGAGGAATTGTGTGGGCAGAAACAGGGAAGTCTAGGCAAGGGCCGGTCTGGGCTAGTTTGGGACAAGTTAGGGATTTGGGAGATAGAATCCCAAATGCTAGAATGAGCATGGCATAACTGTGGACAAGGAGAAGGGAGCCTAAGCTGGTGCCAACCGGGAAGACAGAGAAATAAGACTGTATAGGCATATTAAGTAAAATTTGGGGTTGGAAGCTTAATCCTAGACAATCGTAATCTCATCTAGGGGTCACAAAGTAGCAACCTGCAGGCCCAGTGCAGACCAGAGCTGTGTTTTGTTTGACTCACAAATTCTGCTTAAATTTTGAATTAGTGCCAACATTAAAATTTTTGGATATCTTACCCTTGAGATTCCAGATTATTGGCCTCTCTGACGACACTGAACCCACATTCTCACATGTCAACTCTCGGCTGGAGCTGAGCCATCACTGCCCATCTAGACCCTGCACGAGGTTCCAGCTCTCACCCACGTGGCCTACGATACTCCTTTGTTACTGCTCAGCCCTAGCTGCACATGAGCTGTGGTCCCTGCTAAAGGCAGTGAGAGCCCTTGGAAGTTCTTAAGGAAACTGAAGAAGAACCCCTGGGGGGGAGTCGAGAGGATGACTTAGAGCAATTCAGTTGAGTTCAGCATTTTTGAGTGTTTACTATGTCCCAGGCACTGTGCTAAGCACTGAGGAACCTGGGATGAATAAAAAGAGTCTATTGTCACAGGGAAGACCAGGAATATGAAGGTCCATTAAATGGCTGATTCAGAAATTCAGGCACCAGCAAGGGCTTAGAATAGACATGAGAACAGAGATGAAGGTGTGAATGCAAAACAGATGTTGAAGGACTTTTTGTGACAAATTAGCCATAGGGGATAAAGAAGGAAAGATGTGAACTGGGACCTTGTTCGGGTGGCTATACTGAAAAGACGGTGTAAGTAACACTATTGGACTACTCAGAGTGCAGTGAAGATCCAAAGCAGGGTGAGAGAGAAGGAAACCACGCCCCTTGAGGACCCTGAGAACGAAGGAGCCGAAGGAGCTGAGCCCGAGAAGGGATTAGGCAGGTGGCACCCTTCCTCTCAGCTCACCTTCCCTTGAACTCAGGAACTGGATTACTATTTTGTTAACAAATAAAGAAAATGGAGCAATCTTCATTTAGGCCTGCAGGCCATGTTGGAACTCTACCTCTAGAGCTGTTACAATGCCAAATATTTGTTTAAACATGAAGCTGTGAAGGTAGTGCTCTAGTAGTGGACCAAGAGCAAATCGTCCAGGCAACAGAAACAATCCCGTACAGCTCCCTGATGATTCAGAGTTTAGAATCACATTGGGTTTTTTAGTTCCCTAACTCTTTAGGGGGAAACTGTAGGAATTTTCTTTAAAGAATTACTGATTAAGAGTTACTCATGAGGACGTGGCAATAAAACAGTGGCTCCCTTTACTACTGAGAAATTTCCTACAAGTTTCCCTATAGTCTATATACATTTTACAATCAGAGAGCTTTGCAATGGTGGGGGGGGGGGATGCCGACAATTTCACCAAACCATACATTTGCTAAGCAGAAAATAAAAATCCTATTTACAGAAAGAGAATTTTCTCACATTACGGCTCCAGAAAAAGAAAAAATAAGACAGTCAATTGGATTATTTCCACTGAAAGTTAAAGGTTTTGTCTGAATTATATGGGGGCAAGTGCCTTGTTTCTCTGCTTGTTTTAGCCAGTGGGAGCTTGACCACTCATGTTCTAGTGTATAAATCATCACTACTTAGCTCCCCTTCACCCCCACCATTCACAGTTGGCCTCTAGTCAAGTATACTGAAGGTTTCAATGTTTGCGTATGCCTGTGTGTGTCCATCCTGAGACTGTACAACAAGACACACAGGAGAGGGAGGCCTAATGTGGAATTAATTTGCTTCCAGTCACACAGCAGGGATCCAGCTTTGCCTTGATCTCCTGAACCCATTCAACGATCACAATAAAATTACTAATCAGCCTCTGGAGTGCTGGAATTCCCACCCAGAGTTTCACATACAAGAAGACTGAGGAGTGGAGTTTCATTATAAACAGGGACTGGCCAATTTGTCGGCATATTGTTCCATGGAATCCAGCATGTGAGGTCTTAACACAATGAGAAGAGACTCTTTAATTACACGTTACACATGTGTTGTTTGAATGTGATTGAAGAGATGCCAAGTTCAATACTTTAATGGTTAGGATAGAATGAGGGGGTAGACGCAGTAACAGGTGTGCCCAGTTCCCTAAGCTAGTGTCTTTCCTATGTCTAAATAAATGACACAGTTCCCCATTCCTGCAAAAGCCTTGTCTGAGGATGTGTCAGGAGTTAGGAGACCCAAGTCCACATTCCAGGTGGTGCCAGGTAGGGCTTGTCCTTAACTATTCTGGGTCATGTTTTCTTCATCAGTGGAATAAAGGATTGGACTGGGTAGTTTCAAAGGTCCCTTCCTTTTCTAAACTCTGTGAGCCTCTAAACGAGGGGAAAAGGGAAGCAGAGGTTCACAAGCAGATACTCAAATGGGAATACTTGTCCTACTAACTCCATAAATTGACTGGAGCTCTGAACTACTGCAGCAGAGAATGACAATGGTTTGTAACCAAGCCTTGAACATAATCAGAATGGAAACCATATCTCCCTTTCTGTTCCCCCAAGTCTGACACCAGCACCATTACTGACCATGATTCACTGGGCAGTTGCTGTGCACTACTGTGCACTATCCCAGACACAACAAAAACATCAGAAAAAATTATTGAAGGTTTTCTATGTGACAGCCATTACACTGTGAACTTCACATAATTTCTCACAACAACCCAAGAGGTTGGTATTATTATCCCAGACATTGCGGAGCCATGGGCAAGTAGCAATCGCTTTGAGTCCTCTTCCATGAGCGTAAAATAAGTGGATGTGTCCAGTAGACTTTAAAGGTCCCTCCTACTCTATGACTCAAAACAAGCTTGGATTTGATTACCTAGACCTTGAAAGGATCATGATTATCGTGCAAACCCAGTTGGCCAGAAAATAGGATGGCCCGTCACCCACTTAAAGCACCATGCACATGCTCACAGAAACACAAAACCACATTTACTAAACGCAGCACCTCCTTGGGATGTTCTCACAATCTATACTGTAAACAAGGTGATTGTTAAAACACATCATTTTCCTATGAAGACACCATGGGCTGAAAGTATCATAGATTGAAATCACCATAATTCCCAATATTGAGGCCTCCCCCTTCCAGAAGTCAGGGATTGGTCCCGGGATAAAGACACAGATACTTCCTCTCCATTACTGTAGATTGGGCTAGAGTGCTGGTTCCCAGCTACACAGAATGAAAGCTCCCTGAGGGCTTGGCTAGGGTCAAATTTGTAAATTCATTATGACTGGAAAGGAATTACCCCATGGTATTTAAGGATGATCACCAACACCATCACCCCATCACTCACCATGCATTTATAAAATCAGCTGCTCTGTACATGGCTCAGCAGCTAGGCTGGTCATTTGCTTAAGACTGTTTTTCCTAACAGTCAGGACCATGAAGGTGAAGAAGGCCTTAACGACCTCAGACAGGATTCAAGGGACAATACAAAGTGTTTGTAGAAAGAGAGCATAAGATATTCTTGGGTAGGTAAAGGAGAGGGGTTCTAAAAGAAAGACCTGCTGGGATCACGACTTAGAATGGAGTGCCAAGTTATATTAACTTGTTAGAGCTGCCATTAAAAAGAAGAAAAAAAGAGAGAGAACCCACAGCTAAACAACAGAAATTTATTTTCTTACAGTTCTAGAGGCTGGAAGTTCAAGAGCAAGGTCTCTTGGGGCCCTATGTAATTGCAGCAGTATAATATTTTGGTATATTAACCAACTCTTTTCACCTGGAGATTCCCAGTTACCCTGGGAGTCAACCCCACTCATGCAACCAGACATGTGGCACCCACTGCCTCAAGGAGGGCTCATCCCATGGAACTGCAGAACCAAAAGGTCAGATGCATAGCTTTTGTTTTCAAAAGGCAAGGTCCAGGTTGAATTAGTCTGCCTGATTAACATCGCTATCCTACAGCAAAAAGTGAACAGAAATATCAGCAGCTTGACACAAGAAAACTTATCTGGGTTGAGCCTTCCTCTCCATCTTTTAGCAACATCATTTGGAACACATGGCCTTGAAGGTCAGTGCAACAAAGGAAGAAAGAGAATAAAGAGCTCACATTCAATGTAAAATTCCTCAGCCTGTATATTATTCTGTTCAGGCTGCCATAATAAAATACCACAGACTGGGTGGCTCAAACAACAGAAATTGATTTCTCACAGTTCTAGAGGCTAGAAGTCCAAAATCAAGGTGTCAGCATGTTTGGTTTCTCATGAGGCCTCTCTCCTAGGCTTGGACCTTCTCATGCCCTCAAATGGTCTTGTCTCTGCACACCCCTGGTGTCTTTTCCTCTTCTTACAAGGACACTAGTCATAATGGATTAGGGCCCCACGCTTATGATCTCATTTAAAATGTTAATTACCTTTTCAAAGGCCCTCTCTCCAAATAGTAAGATCCTAAGGTACAAGGATTAGGGCTTCAACATATGAATTTTTGAGGGGACACAATTCAGTCCATAACACCAGCATTTGCCCTCTTCAAAGTTACAGGCATAGACAGACCCAGCATGCTCTAAATTTACTATTCTTTACAAAGTTCTCTCCCCATCTCTCTGCCCCAACTTAGCAATTTTACAAGGTAAACCACAGGGTTCACTGGCTGGATCTACTTTTCTTCTTCCTATTACCATCCACATTTATTGGATTACATAGACTTTTAAGGCTGGCTGGGAATTAAGAAGCAACTAGTTGGCTTTAGGTCTAGTCTAGGCAGCTTGTAGCAACTTTCACCTTCTGCTCCTATTTACCAAATCTTCAAGGGTCATAGAGGAGTTATGTAATGGGTGACGGAGCAGGGAAACGTGAAAAGAGGAAAAAGATATGTGCATCTGTGCCCAGAAATGCCTCATCATGGGTCGTCTCCACTCCCTATAAGACAATTTCCTGCGTTACATCAGATTAACAGGCCTAGACACAGGCAAGATGGAGGAGAATCTGTTCTGTAAAGGAGTTCTAGTTGCCTATCAACACTCAATTTCATTTTCTCTGGCAAAACATCAGCCACACAGACCCACATGCACAGACCCATAGGCCCTGAGTGACATTTCAAGCTCTCCAGCTCCAGATATGTTTTTACATTGTTCAGCCAGTAGGAAAAAGCAGCTCGAATTTTAAGCAGAGTCATTTCGCAAACCACCAGCTGTCTCCTGGATAAATTCTGGGTTTTTTAGATGTAGTTACAAGCAACCCTCTCCAATGCACTTATTCATTCAAACAATATTTACTGACTACATTCCATGTACCAGGATTGGGGACATAACGGTGACGGCCACAAGCTTGGGGTCTAGTGAAGGAGACAAGTTCTAATAAATGGTACTTATTTCACCCCTCTGTGCCAGGTGCAATACTGGACACCTTAAATAATTGGGAAGGTACGATTATCTCCACCGTACAATGAAGAAGCCAAGGTGAAAAGAAGTCCAAAAGACAAGCTCGTGCTGCTAGTCAGTGGAAGTGTCAAGACCAGAAGCCATGTGACCTGACTTCCTGAACTTGGGTGGAAGATAAAAATTTATATCTTTATTTTCACTAATCTCTAACTGAACTTTATCACTTTCTTCATATATTTACGCAAGAAACCCCAGCAGTACTAGCAGCACCTATGACTTTGTCACCAATAGAAATCACAGATATTTTCTTATATTACAAGCATTGCCCAAATCTTGAAATATTATTTATGCTCATTACTATTTCAAAATTATGATAGCTAATAGATCCACTGCTAGATCATGTGACTTAAAGCATTCGTTTTTCTAAAGGCACATATACTACTGCATAAATTCTTTTAATATGTTGACAAGTGTTTTGGAATAGGTTACCTTTATAATACTATGCCTTTTATTTTACACCTTCAAAAGTACTGCACCAAGAAGTGGTCCTTAGTCTTCCCAGAAATTCCAAAGTGGTACGTGGCAGGAAAATGGCTCAGAACCCTACATTACAGCAATGGGCAGCCCAGGCAAATCCAGAGGCTCTGCTCACTGTGTCTTTGAGTAAGAAGCTAGGTTGGGATTCTTTTATAACTAAAAGAGAGAAGCGAAGAGGAAAGGAAAGGACCCCAATTCCACAAGAGGACTCTTTCTACCCTTTCCACCAGTTCCTGCTGAGCACGTGCCCTAAATGCTCTCCTCTGCTGGTTCCAGCCGCAGCTGAAGCTGACTCCTTGAGCACCCCTCAGTGCCAAGAGCTGTGTGGATAAATGTGCCCCACTGTGGGCAAGCAGACGTCACTTCCTACCCCCGGAGGGCTGAGCACCCCTCGCGCCCTGGGAACCATGCTGTCAACAAGCGGAAGGTGCCAGAAATTCCCACACACTAAGATACCAAGAAATTCCCATACACAAGACGACGGATACTTCGGGTTTTTAACCGCCCCTCGCAGGTCAGCCTCTCCGCGACCCCGAGGCCCAACACTGCCGGAAGGAGTCCCAAGACCCGGGTTCCAGTAAGGGCTGCACTAGCTGTAATGCCGGGGGTGGGGAAGAAAAGTGTGAACGGGGATGTAACCCGACACACAGGGGCCGCGCAGTCCCAGCTGCTGGGACAGAGTTGGGTTAACAATCGGCCTTAGGGGTGATCTCTGTCCCCGCCCGGTTCCCCCCCCCCCGGCCAAGTGCCCGATATAGGCCGCCGGATGCCTCTTACCCAGGGGTGCGCGGAGCCTCCGGCCACAGAGTTGGCGCAGCAAAAGCAGCCGCTCCCTGCGAGGGCTCTCGCCTCTGCTGGGGCCCGCCCGCCCGGCCGCCCGCCCGGCCCTGGGCGGAAGCTGGAGGCGGGGAGAGCGAGCCCACCCCCACCCCAGGAAAGTTCCGGAAAGGTCCCGCCGCTGCCCCGCCCGGCGCCAGGGGCCGGGGAACCAAGGCCAAGTGCAAGCTGCACCCGGGCTTCGAGCGCGCACAGGGTACAGCCAGGGACGCGAGTCCAGAGGGCCCGGGGCGCTGCCGGCAGGGCAGACGCCCCTACCCGCAGCGCAACCTGGAGCGCGGCCGGGTGCCCTTGGCGCGACACAGGAGGGCACGGAGGCCACCTGTCGCTCCCCCCATTCCCGGGTACCTACACTGTTGTGTAACTGGGAGGAACAAAGTTGAAGGCGGGGCTGTGGATAGAGGCCCTGGCGGTTTGCTTCGGGTCGTCCTGTGAGCCCTGCTGGGCTTCTCATCTGGTTCCCAAGACTGTCCAGAGAGACAGCTGTTCCCGCGTTCATTTCACAGATAAGGTAACCGAGGCTCAGAGAAGCCCCAAAACTTGCCTTGGTAAGCGCCGGAGCAGCGCTCTTCCCTCGGGGGTGGAGGTCAGGGTCAGCTGGCTTTCAGACACTGGTCTCCACACCACGTTGCGTCCTACTTTCATGACTGGACGTTTTCAGTTGGCTGCTCTAAGTAGGTGCGAAGTGTAGGGGAGTGGTCCTCGACCACATCAGATCTAGAGCACCTTTTTATAACATATATAGGATGTCCAGAAGTCTCACTGCAATTTTAAGCTTTTATAACTTCAGATGTGTTACAAACTTTCCTTTAAAGTCCCTTGAAAGTATAATTACGTTTCTTTTACATTTATTTCGTTCTGTGAATTTTGAATAATTCTTTTTGTTTCAGTCTACTTTTCTTTTTCTTTTTCTTTCTCTTTTTAAAGAGCAACCCTAGTAAACTTAAAATTGAGGCAATCACAGAGGTAAGAGCTCAGAAAAGCAACCTAATAAAGTTGCCCCCCTGCATTGGGCGCACAGAGTCTTAACCGCTGGACTGCCAGGGAAGTCCCTATGTACTGTCTATTTTTGTCACTTGTTATCTTTTTTGGCTTGAAGTCTATTTTGTCTGATATGAGTATGGCTACATCCACTTTTGTCTGCCATTTGCTTGGAGTATCATCTACCATCCCTTCATTTTTAGCTTATGCTTGTCCTTGGAGCTGAGGTTTGTCTCCTAGAGGCAGCATATAGTTGGGTCTTGTTTTTTAATCCATCCAGGCACTCTGTGTCTTTTGATTTGTGAATTCAATCCATTTACATTTAGGGTGATTATTAATAGATGAGGACTTAGTACTGCCATTTTACCTTTTGTTTTCTGGTTGCTCTATATTTCCATTGTTTCTTTTTCCTTGTGTTTCTGTCTGCTATTTTAGTTTGGGGGTTTTCTATTATATTTTTCTCAGTTTCCTCTTGTTTTATGTTTCGTGTCTCTGCTCTAGATTTTTGTTTTGTGGTCACCATGAGATTTGTATAAAATGTCTCGTAGGTAAAATAATCCTTTTTCTGCTGATAGCATCTTATCTTCATTTACCTATATGGGTTTCTTCCTTTTCCACCTTTTTGTTTTTGCTGTCTCAAATTATCTCTTTATGTCGTGAGCTTGTTACAAAGTTGAGGTAATTATAGTTATTTTTTTCTGCTCCCCCCTTTAACCTTTATGCTATAATAAAGTGTTTAAAACCTATTCTGATTGAGAGTTGCAATTTTCTGGTTCTATTTATCACCTTGCTCAAAGTTTTATGTACTTTTGCCTTTTTGTTTCTGGTAAAGAGTTCCTTTCAACACTTCTTATAAGGAAGGTCTAGTGATGATGAACTCTCTCAGCTTTTGTTTGTCTGGGAAAGTGTTTATTTCTCCTTTATATATGAACTATAATTTTGCTGGATAGAGTATTCTTGGGCAACAGTTTTTATCTCTCAATATTTTAAGAATGTCATTCCACTTCCTCCTGGCCTGTAGGGTTTCTGCTAAGAAATCTGCTGAAAGCCTCATGGTGGTTCCTTTGTAGGTTACCATCCTTTTTTCCCCAGTTGCCTTTAAAATTCATTTTTTTGTCATTGACTTCTGACAATCTTAATATAATGTGTCTTGAAGAAGGTCTTTTTGCATTTAGGTAATTAGTTGTTCTCTTAGCTTCATGAACTTCTATAACCAGTTCCTTCTCCAGGTTTGGGAAATTCTCAGATATTATTTAAATAAATTCTCTGCTCCCTTCTCACTCTCTTCCTTCAGGGATACCCATTACCCTAATGTCACCCTTCCTAAAAGAGATAACTCTCATAGAATTTCCTCACTTTTTTTAATATCTCATTTCTCTTTCCTCTTCTAGCTGTATCATTTCTAGATTTCTATCTTCAAGCTCACTAATTCTCTCTTCCATATGGTCTGCTCTATTTTCAATGCTTTCTAATGCATTCTTCATCTCATTTATTGAGTTATTCAGCTCCAGAATTTGTTTGGTTCTTTTTTAGAGTTTCAACATCTTTGGTAAAGTATTCCTTCTGTTTACTAATTTTATTCCTGAGCTCACTGAACTGCCTTTCTGAGTTTTCTTGTAGCTCATTGAGTTTCTTCATGAGAGCTATTTTGAATTCTCTACCAGTGAGATCGCAATATTCTGTGACTTTAAGTTTGGTTCCTGGAGAATTGTCATTTTCCTTTTGTGGTATGGTGTTACTGTGGCTCTTCATGGTGTTTGATGAATTGTTCCTCTGCCGGTGCATTTGAAGTAGCCAACAACTTTCTGCATGATTCTAACAATTCAACAGCTTAGAAATTAGAGGCTTTTCTTTTGTTTTTCCAGTAGGTGGCACTATAGCACAAGTTTTGAGTTTCCCTTACCTGCATTGCCTCTGATAAATTATGTTTGAGAATCAGTAACTTTCCACCCTCCACCACCTCTGTCACAGGTGTGGCCCCATGCCCTCCTTATCATTTCTTTTCCTCTGGGGTCAGTGTTGCTGATGTGGCTGCTTTGTGCACCAGGATGGTGGGCTCTTCTGTTGCATCCAAGATCCCCTGAGTCACAGGCTCCATTACCACTGGGAGGGAGAGTGGAGGCCGGCTGGGGTCATGCAGGTGCCTCTGCCATGTCCAGTGTTGTCAGGTTTGCAGGGTCCATCACTGCAGGTGGTAGACCACAGGGCTAGAGTCACAGGCACCTCAGCAGCTGGTGGGCTGGTATTCTAGGTACCACTGCCACTGCTGCCCACCTACTTGTGGCTGCAGGCACTGCTATGGCCAGGAAGACAGAGTCATGTGTACTGCCTCCCCTGCTACTCTTGGGTTCTCTGGGGCTGCAGGCTCAGCTGCCATGGTGGGCAAGGCCGGGATTACAGGTACCACCTCCACTGTTCCCTTGGTTCTGCCTCTTCTCTGTGTTCCAGTCAACCCACCTGTTTTTCTTTCTTTTTTTTTTTCATACTTAAATGTTGGGGCAAGAGGGGGCACCAGAAATCATGCAGTAGTCAGAAAAATTCATTGTGTGTGGCACTATCCACAGAGTATAAGATGTTGGTATTCCTGGCTCCCACCCTCTAAGTGCCAACAGATCGTGTCCTAATCACCTTGACAAATAAAAATGCCCCTGTGTATTTCCAAAATGCCCCACCTCACCTCCCAGTTCCACCACCTGAATGAAATTAGAATATTTTCTAACACCATATACAAAAATAAAATGTATTAAAGACCTAAATGTAAGGCCGGATACTATAAAACTCTTAGAGGAAAACATAGGCAGAACACTCTCTGACATAAATCGCAGTAATATCTTTTTGGATCTACCTCCTAGAGTAATGAAAATAAAAACAAACAAATGGGACCTAATTAAACTTAAAAGCTTTTGCACAGCAAAGGAAACCATAAACAAAACAAAAAGACAACCCACAAAAATGGGAGAAAATATTTGCAAACGAAGTGACCAAGGGATTAATCTCCAAAATATACAAACAGCTCATGAAGCTTGATATCAAAAAAACAAACAACCCAATAAAAAAAATGGGCAGAAGAGCTAAATAGACATTTCTCCAAAGAAGACATACAGATGGCCAAAAAGCACATGAAAAGATGTTCAACATCACTAATTATTAGAGAAATGCAAATCAAAACTACAATGAGGTATCACCTCACACTGGTCAGAATGGCCACCATCAAAAAATCTACAAACAATAAATGCTGGAGAGGGTGTGGAGAAAAGGGAACCCTCTTGCACTGTTGGTGGGAATGTAAATTGGTACAACCACTATGCATACGAGTATGGAGGTTCCTTAAAAAACTAAAACAGAACTACCAAATGATCCAGCAATCCCACTCCTGGACATATATCCAGAGAAAATCCTAATTCAAAAAGATACGTGTAGAGGTACCCTGGTGGCGCAGTGGTTGAAAATCCGCCTGCCAATGCAGGGGACACGGGTTCGTGCCCCGGTCCGGGAAGATCCCATATGCCGCCGAGCGGCTAGGCCCGTGAGCCATGGCCGCTGAGCCTGCGCGTCCGGAGCCTGTGCTCCGCAACGGGAGAGGCCACAACAGTGAGAGGCCCACGTACAGCAAAAAAAAAAAAAAAAGATACGTGCACCCCAATGTTCATTGCAGCACTATTTACAATAGCCAAGGCATGGAAGTAACCTAAATGTCCACTGACAGAGGAATGGATAAAGAAGATGTGGTACATACATACAATGGAATATTACTCAGCCATAAGAAAGAATGGCTTATGTTGTTTGCAGCAACGTGGATGGACCTAGAGATTATTATACTAAGTGAAGTAAGTCAGAGAAAGACAAATATCATATGATATCACTTATATGTAGAATCTAAAAAGAATTATACAGATGAACTTATTTATAAAACAGAAACAGACTCACAGACTTTGAAAACAAACTTAAGGCTACCAAAGGGGAAATATGGTGGGGAGGGATAAATTAGGAGTTTGGGATTGGTATATACATTACTATATATAAGATAGATAGTCAACAAGGACCTTCTGTTTAGCACAGGGAACTCTACTCAATATTCTGTAATGAGCTATATAGGAAGGGAATCTGAAAAAAAATGGATATGTGTATATGTAAGACTGAATCACTTAGCTGTACACCTGAAACTAACACAACATTGTAAATCAACTGTACTCCAATATAAAAATAAAAAAGAAAAAGCATCAGCAGTCCTGGTTTTAACAACAACAACAACAAAAGCAGCAGCAGCAGCCCTGGTTTAGATGGGAAGGGTGCAGGCAGGAAAGAATCACAAGCGATGTGCTGCTTGCTGGGTGGTTTGAGGTTGGTGGTGTGGAATCAGATTCAGAGTTAAGAAAGGTGTCCTGAGCAGCTCCCACATGCTGGGGGCTTCTACCTGTATTCATCCTATTAGCTCACCTAAGCCCTCTCTTTAGCCTTTGAAGAAGAGCTGGGACTGTAACATGAGACAGCCAGGAGGGGGCGCTGAGAGTTCACTCACTCGCTCGCTCACTCACGCAGTCATTCTTTCATATGATGGATGATCCCTGGAACCCTGCCTGCTATGCATCAAGCAAGCCCTGTGACCACACACTGTTGAAAAACTCAGACTCGGTTCCTACCCATGTGGGGCCTGCCAAGTAGCACAAGTGCACCTGGGGAGAAGGGAAACTAGGAGACACACTGCTAAAGAGCGGCAAGAGGAAGTGATAGGCGGGGCGGACTCGAAGAGGAACACACCCCAATTCAAGAACATCCAAGAGGCAGAGTAGTAAACTGACAGAGCTCTGGGAAGACACGCAGGCTAGTGAGCAGAAGGGCTGGCAACAGGAATGGGTTGCCATGGGGAACGGAACAGAGGAAAGTGCTCTCTGGACAACAGGAAAAGGAAGGTGCAGGAGGAAGCATTGTGAGGAGGCTGTTCCTGCAGGCATGCAGCTTTAAATAGTACCCCCTGCTTTAGCCGGATCAGCACGCCCCACCCTCGTCCCTTCCCCGTTGCAAATTCTCCCCTCCCTGAGTAGCTAGAGAAGCAGCCTCAGCCCCTGGCCCCAGCAAACCCTCCCTAGCTGAGAGCAGCGCAGCTAACAAAAAGCTTCGGAGGAGGAGCTGCAGCGAGATGTGTGGGAGCTAGGGTGAGTTCCTAGTGCAGGGACCTGCCAGCACACAGTGTTCATCCTGCCAGACCACCAGGCACTCTCAGAAGCGGAAGGGGGTGGGCAGACAGGACATAATGATTGTATTATGCCAGGTGTTTTTTAAAGGCAGCCCTAGCACCTCCTGAATGTACGGTTTTCATCACAGTCATTCTGCATGTCGAATAAAAACTAGAATTGCTATCAGGCTACAGGGTGGCTGGAGTTTTCTCATCTGTTACATAGAAGACGAAGCTGTTTTTCAGACCAGAAGCACTAATGCATATGGAGGTGCTTCACAAACTACAAAGAGCTCTAACTCAATCAGCACTCTTGGTTGAAGGCAAGAAAGCAGCTCTGGATAACACACAGAAAAGGAATGTATTAAGGCTTTCAGGGGTTCACAGTACCATCAAAATGACAAAGTAATGATGGCAGGAAAAGTGCACAGGAATCAGCACCTCTGCAAAATCAAAAAGCAGAAAAGGCAACACCATTTTTCAGCAGGAACAGCCTGGCAACCCTCAGAATACTCCCCCTGCCTTGGCAAATGACTCCAGAGTAAGTGATAAAAATATAAAGGGAACGAGAATGCAAGTCCTCATGGAAGTGTCCACTGACCAAATTAATGTCAAAGGCCAGCGCCACAGCTGTCAGAGGAAGGAGAGCGTGTACATGGCTCCTCTGACTTCCACCAGGATTCTTATGATGAGTATTTCCCCCAAATTGGAAAAGGGACTGAATACTAGGCGGCCAAGAGAAAAAAAGAAAAAAGGAAGATGTCAACTATAGGCTCCGTAAATATTAGATCTTATTATATATTGTTTTCTACTTATATAAGCAAGGTGGTATGATAGTGAAAACCCTCAGCCCTAGAACAACGAAGACTTCTACTAAATACACGTGCAGTAGAGGGACGTCCCTGGTGGTCCAGTGGTTAAGAATCCGCCTTCCAATGCAGGGGATGCAGGTTCGATCCCTGGTCAGGGAACTAAGATCACACATGCTGCAGGGCAACTAAGCCTGTGCGCCACAACTACTGAGCACTCGAACCACAACTAGAGAGCCCATGTGCCACAACTACGGAGCCCACACGCTCTGGAGCCCCTGCACCACAACTAGAGAGAAGCCCGTGCACCTAAAGAAAAGCCTGCGTGCCGCAGCTAAGACCCGATGCAGTCAAAAATTTAAGGGGAAAAAAAAAACACACATGTACATTAGAGTGCTGGAGAATGATGGTGTGGCTCAGGTAGACTCAGACTCTCCATCCAAAGGGGTCTCTGAGTCATAAGACTGGAATCAAGTCTTTCTCAGAAACTTAGCTTCATAAACTCAGTTTTGGGAAATTCCTTTTGCCTAAATTTCCTCATCTATATGATAGGAATAAATATGTCCTCCTACCTCAAGGATATGCTGGAGGAATAAACACTATGACTTTTGGGCCACAAATAACTCAGAGTATGTCTGACTATGAAGACCAAAGGTTACCTTTGTGTTCATACACCACCACTCTCAGAAAGAATGAACTGACGTGCCTCAGTTAACTGTATCGGTAAAATGGGTATTTTTATGAGTACCTACCTCATAGTATCCTTATGAAAATTAAATGAGTTAATATATATAAAGTGACTGGTACCATACCTGGCATAGAATAAGTATTCAGTAAATTGTAGTTCCTAAAGTAACTATAGTATTATAGGAATTATTGTTATCCAGTGTTCAGGCAGGCGTTATATGAGGTACTGAAGAGAAAGTGCTACAGGTCTGCCCTAAGGCAAATGAAACAGTATAGTATTGAGTCTAATATAAGAATATTAGACCTCATTTCTCAAAGATGGGAGTAATCGGAAATGTACAAAAGCTAACTATTTACAGCACAGACAGATATAGTGCACTGCAAAGTGCCCCTTAGACATAAAATTGGACCTGAGAGTGGAACTGATATTCCCAAGAGATGAAGCAAAAAGTGGGAGAGGTCTCAATGTATCCTCCAGGGCAAATAAATGCTTGTGGGTGTTCCTTTTGCCTCAAGATCAAGAGCTGATGTGGAGGGGCTCCATTGTAGCTGAGGGCTGGCTCCCTGTCAGCATCGGTTCCCTCAAGATGCTTCTTCCCAAACCTGCCTTCGTGCCAGCAGTGAGTCCCATCATTACCAGTTTCTGTTCCTTTGGTACTTCGTGTCATGGTTACTTATTACCCCCTTTAATAAAGTTATGCATAATGTGACAAACTGTGTCTCTCCATGAAAAGCATAAAGCCACTGAAGACAGGAACTGTGTCTTCTACATCTTCTTCTCCCCAGGACTTAGCAACGTCTTTTTCCCAGTAAAAGTGTGTTGGGTTCCATGGAATGGTTCCCAGGTAGGAGTAGAAGTGTCAAAAGAAGCTAAAACAGGCTGCCTCAAAGGGCTGCTAAAGGCCCAGTACACTTGTGACTCACATTTGATAAGCACCTGGAGAACAGGAGTCAATGAAAAACTCAGGAGTTGCATAGAGTATGAGGATCTAAGGCCTCCCTGACCCCTGGAACAGGTAGCATATCTTCTACTAGTTCATCTATCTCTTTTCTATGCACGTTTGAGCAACACAGGAAAAGTCCATCTTTAAGGGAGCACTGGGAGGCTCTGAAGGTGCACAGCTGAGGTTCTGGGCAGCAAGCATTTCCCTGGAGGGGCTGGGAACCATGTCTCCTGTCCCCGTAGTCACCCCCTGTGTCCTATAGATCTCCTTCTCCCCGCAGCTGCAGGGAGCAGCTCCTCATGGGCCTGTGGGCCTTCCTTCCTGAGGGGCAACTCAGAAGAGGGGGAAACTGGGTAAATTACTGTGCCCTGAGATCACTAGAGTTGATCCCAAGGCCACATTTTTACTCATCATCTCCCCTTTCCCCCTCCCCTATCCATTCTACAACCCCGTTACCCTCAGCTCTCATGTAGGCAGGTCCTGGTGGCTTACCTGGCGGTGTGACCCAAACCCTTATTCCTGAGGGGTCTGAACACTTGATAATCAAACCCTTCTCAGGCTGGGTTGCTGCATGTGTCTACTCACAGTTATAACAGAGCAAAGGAGTCCAGGAGATGCCCACCTGAACCACCTGAGTCTCACACATATTCCTCCTAGCTCACCTTGTGTACAAGCAGCCTTCCTCCTCCCGATGACCAGGGTCAGCTACGTCTGCTACCATGGCAACTCCTCTCTTGCCTGCTGGTCCCTAGACACAAAAAGTTCAAAGTGCGCTTTGAACTTTTTACCCCGTAGCGGCAGCTTTACCATATAGTTCAATGGGACCTTTATTGTGCCCCTGTCAAGAGTGTGTTCTCTTTGGGGGCCAGAAACTCCAACCATGCAGAGCCCAGAGCTGCAGGGAAAGGAAGCACAAAATCCTGCAGGGGGTCATTAGGAATGACAGTAAACAAGGCCATCCCTGCTTCCACCACTTGGTTTCCAGACCCTTATATCCTTCCTACTGAGGACACAGCACCATATAGAGGTCTCCAATTTAATAAAGACACTTTGTTCTGAATGACGGCACTCCATCCTTTCAGAGTGCTTTCTCAGAGCTGGCGCTTCAGTTGTAAGTCGAGAAGGCCCTCCCAATCCGTTGGGCCAGTTACCTCTGAGTGGTGCAGTACACAACACAACCAGAGGACCCCTGGTCATGACCCTCTCCCACACCCCCTCCATTTGGAAGTACATCCCCTGGATAGATGCTCTGCTATATGAGATTCCATACCTGTGGATCAGACATTCCTTCAGCCTCCAGACAGAAATGCTGGTTGAGGCTCTGTAGGCAGGAAAAACAGACAATATTCATTTACAGTTTGCCTCAGGGTTATGTTAACTCTCCCACCTCCTATCATATTATAGTCTGAGAACTCTGGACCTCTTAAATATCCAAGAGAACATCACACTGATCCATTACACTGGTGACTTCCCTGATTGGACAGGACAAGCAAGAAGAGGCTAGAATGCTACAGTCAGTAAGATGCTTGTGCTTCAGAGGATGGGAAATAAACCCTATGGAGGGTCAGAAACAGGCCATTTCAATGACGCTTTTAGAAGTCTACTGGTCAAGGGTATTCTGGGATAGCCCTTTCTAAAGCAGAAAACAAACTGCTGCATCTTACAACCATGTCACAAAGAAGGAAGCACACTGTCTTACAGACCTTTGTGTTCCCCAGGGATATTTCTCTGGCCCACATACTAAGCGACACAGCGTTGAGTGGGGCCGGAGCAGGAAAGGGAGTTGCAACAGGTCCAAGCACAGTGCAGGAAGCCCTACCAGCTGACCCCCACGGTGTTGGAGGGGTCAGTGGTGGAAAAAGATACAGTGTGACCACTACATGGATCTGTGGATCCCGTGGGCCCACTATAAGCTGGACTTTATCCAGGACCTCACTTTTCACCTGGGCCTCACAGGCCCCCAATCTAATAGGAGGGCCAGGATGCTCCTTTGGGTCTCTAGGTATCAGTGTCAGCTCAGAACCTCTGTCCAATAGTCCTAGTGTATAGTCACCCAAGTAAATGGCCATAGGTAGATTCTTTTGAGGAAAGACTGGAGGAATCGCCACAGTATACACTTGCCACAGTGTTGCACGGTCCCTCCCCCAGCCACTTCTTCAGTCAATGGGTTCCACATCTGAAAACTGACTCAAGTCTGAGAACTGAGCAAGAGATCATGACTTTTCCTTAAAGTGATTGCTCTCAGCCTCTTGCTTCAATTTTGTTGTTTCTTTTGTTTTTGTTTTTTTTTTGGGGGGGGCACACCACATGGCTTGTGGAGTCTCAGTTCCCCAACCAGGGATTGAACCTAGGCCACAGCAGTGAAAGCACCAAATCCCAACCAGTAGAACACCAGGGAACTCCCGTGTTTGGGGTTTTTTTTTTAAATAGATAAAAGATCAGCAAACATGGCCCCATGGGTGAAATCCAGACAACCACCTGTTCTTGTAAACAAAGTTTTATTGAAAGACAGCTACATACATTTGTTTACCTATTATTTATGGCTGCTTTTGTGCTATAACAGCTGAGTGGAGCAGCTGTGACACAGACCATGTGACCTTCAAAGCCTAAAATATTTACTCCCTGGCCCTTTACCTAAAAAGTTTGCTGACCCCATCACAGATGCTAAGCAGCAGCCTTGTCAACTGTCTGCCTATTTTGCCCCTAGATGCAAAATCGACACCGTGTCCCATTAACCATCTCCACAACCCCCTGCTGGCAAAGCCCGCTGACTGCCCTCCAGCCTTGCCTTTTGGTGAGGGAGGTAATTATGGCCTCCTGGCTTCTGGCAGCTAAGTGCCACCTCTTGGCCTCTATGAACCCCGTAGATGCTAACAAGCTCAGTTTGTAACCATCTGTCCTTCCATCATCCCCAGCCTCCAGAACTTCTTAGTGATGTTGGTGCCCCTCTCATCAGTACATTTTGATAGCTTGGTGACTGGTGTGTCCTCTCATGGGATGCATCCTCTGGTGGGTCTTTTGGCTTACATAATAGAGCCCTTCCAGCATGTCCACTTTCCTCAGCCTCTTTATTCCTTCCTGGACTGTCTGCTGGAGTGAAGGAGAGAAGGAGAGGTTGGGGAGAAGCATCCTAAACTGCTAAGCAGAATTTCATCAAAGCCAATGGGGAGTCCCTGAGCCAAAGCTGACACCATAGAAGTCCCATGTCTCCCAGGGAGCGGACCATTGGCTGGAGGCAGCCTGGAGAAAGCGTGCCTCAGTACAAATGCAGGGGGGCCTCAGAGCACTGTGGCCAGAGCCCTTGGTCAGCTATGGTCCCTCTAGTTAGAGGTGTGTGAGACATAGTCTCACAGTGACGACAGGAGCACAGAATGAAGATTAGGGTGGGTGTGTCACAGCCTGATTTACATGCCAGCCTGCATCCTTAATAACAGGTCTAACTTCTAAGGGGGCACAAGCTGCTGCTCAGAACGACACCTCTCTTGGGAAAGGAGGGTGAATCAGTAGAATAAGAGGCTCCGGCATGGACTGCAGAGAGGCAAGGTGTCTCATGTGTGCCTCTCCTCCTCTCTCCTCACCATTATTCTTTCAATCCAGACAGGAAGGGTACATCTGCCCTCATTCAGAAGCGATCTCTTCCCAGCTCCCTCATTGTGCGAGGGTAAATTCACGGACCTTAGGATTCTTCTGAGGCCCAGGCTGTGAGGTAGTTAAAGGCTACAAAAATCTCATCTGAGGTGAGTGCTTTTGCCTGGATGCTGCCACTGCACCAAGCAGATGGACTGGTGAAGCAACAGCCCATAAGCCAACATTCCTTGCGAGCCATGGGATACAAGGTGTCTCATAATGTTAATGCCGGAAGAGTCTTAGGGATCACCTCCTGTCTGCATGTTTACCCCTGAGGGAAACTGAACTGTTCAGGGGCCTCCAGTGAGGAAATCTGGCTTCTCCTCCTGTGTTCTTCCCCCAAAGCCATAAAAGTGCAAAAAAGAGATGGAGCTGAGTGGTCAGCTGAAGACCCAGAAATGCAGGCCGAGCAAGGCAACATCCATGATAGCTTTCTTGAGGCGGAGGCGGTGGTGGTGGTGAATGTCTCAAAAGAGCTGTAAAGGGAACGTCCTGGCCCTTCTGCAGTCGCTCACTTCTCCCAGCAGCTTTGCCCTTCTTCTGTCTACTCCAGCAGTAGCAGCATCTCAAGGGAAGGCTCCTGAGCCGCATCTCACCCAGGTGCAATCTCACTGTTGCTTGTTTCTATTGCAGAAATGTGGAGCTTCAGAGTCAGTCTAAAATTAAAACAGCCTTGCAGGAAAATCAAAGAAGAGTTCTGTGCATTCTTCCTACTAGGCTCTCTCCTAACAGGGAAACCCATGCTTGCTCCACTTCTTCCAATATTGTCAGACTGGATTAAACGAAATAGCAGATGGTTCATCCACATAATTCCCTATCATTGGTATAGCTTTAGAGAAAGATTTAAAGTAAAACTCCCAAACCTATTTCTATCTCTGGTCCTAGGGTCTCTAGCCCAAGAAAATTCCCCAGCAACGTGGTAGTTTTGGGTTTCTCCCAGAATCAAATTCAGCTCCACCACTTGCAGCTGTGTGATCTGGGCAGTTAGTCAGACTCAATTGTGTCTTAGCTGTCCTCATCTGTAAAATGCCCTCATCTATAAAATGCTGATAAGGATATGGTGTTAGAGTGGTAACTCCTAAAGTTGCTGTTATGAGATGATGTGTGTAAAGCACCTGGCATATAACAGATGCTCAACAGAGCTAGGGCTCTGAATTTTATTTAGGTTTGGGAATAAGCTGGAAGTAGATGTGGGATTAGAAATCCAGCCAGAGATGAGAACACTCTAAGAAACTGGATAAAACAAGAGAAAAACCCCAGCAAGCAATGAGAGTAAGTATGTGGCTGGCAGCAGCACTGCTCCTACCTGGGTGCTGGTCAGTATGCTGGTCAGTGTTATCTTCTTCCTTGAACTCCTGGATTAGCAGGCATGGAAACACATAATCTCCTAAATAGCATCCTTATTATTAAATTAGATAGTGCACACTAAAACACTTTGAAAGATATAACATGCTAGGGAAACTAAAAGACAATGACAATGCTAGATGCTTCAAGTTGCAATAAATAAAGAATTGTTAAGGCTATCTCATAAATATGGGAAGTAAGGGACAGGAGGGTGGTACTGTGGAAAATAGGAATCTTAGCCCAGTAATTAAATCCCACAGGGACCTAAGAAAAGCCCAGCACCCAGGTCACACAGAGCCTTATACAGGAAAATAGCTCAGGATCCAAGATATTTTGAGGGTCTATGACCTTGTCCCCTTTCAGAAGCAGAAGTTCATGGATCCTTACTCCTCCCCACATAACACTCAGCTGTTCTGTCTGCTTCTGTGTGTCTTCTCATTTCTCCTTCAATTACTAAAGGGCTGATTCTCTCCAAGTATTCTAATACATATTCCCAAGACAGTAACCAGCTAGGCCAATGAGATACTCTATGTCCCCATCTAGGCAGAGTTTTTCCTGCCAGGCTAATTTTTCCACCAGTGAGCCCATGGGTTGGCTGCCCTTGGGCCAGGTGTTAACTCCAGATCCTATAAGCAAAGGCCCAATGGGGACAGTCAGGTGAATAAAAGCACAGAACTCCTGAGACCTTTGCCTACATACAGCAAGATCTTTGGCCTGGAATGTTTTTCTTAGAACAGTATTCTGAGCATGGTGGATGATGACAGATGAATGGAGAAGGGCAGGGGGGTGGGGGTGGGGGCGGCAGGGACCCTCAAGCCTAACATCAAACTAAAAGATTCAAAAAGTTAGAAAAATGTAGTTTTAAACCTGATGTTTCACAGATCACTTTCAAACATCTCACTGTTTAACCAAAAGTTCAGACCATACAGAAAACCCTAACTTACCAAAAACACTATAGTTGAAAACGCTTAAGCCAAACTTCATCAAACTCGTTGAGACAACACAGAATTTGCAGACTAGGGGAACAGAGTACCACAAGATGGCAGCATTGTCCGTTCTGTGCTTCATCAGGTTTTAATTTTAAGATGTGCTCATCTGTTGAGCCTGCTCTAAAACTGCCCACCTCTTCCTAGAAGCCATTTTTAAGAAAACTGAACAGCCCCTAATTAATATAGAAGGTATAAAGCTACAATTGATGTAGCATCTATTTTTCTACAGTCCCATACTCATATTATCTCTGAGCTCATTTTATTCCCAAGATCTTGGGACTTGCTATCATTTTTTTTTTTTAAGTCTAATTGAGTATGTAATCAGGGATGGAAGCAGTGAGTCAGATTATCCAAGGATTACAAACTCCCAAGCCATGTTTCAATTTCAGGAACTTAATCTTTTTATTTTAATAGTCCCTATTTGGCATTTATGTAATCCAGGTTTTTATTACAGCTATTTTTAATGTCTGTTTATTTCTCTTAACTAGATTCATTTCAGTCACAATCATGATGGCTAATTTTATGTGACAACTTGGCTAGACCATGGTACCTAGATATCTGGGCAAATATCAGGCAAATATCAGTCTAGATGTTGCTGTGAAGGCATTTTTTAGATGAGACTAACATTTAAATCAGCAGATTTTAAGGTTACCCTCCATAATGTGAGTGGACCTCAACCAATGAATTGAAAGTCTTAAGAGAAAAAGACTAAGAAAATTCCCCCTGAGAAAGAGGGAATTCTGCCTCCATACTGCCTTTGAACTCAAGCTACAACATCAACTCTTGCCTGCGTCCCCAGCCTGCTGGCCTGCCCTGCAGATTTTGCAATTGCCAGCTCCCATATAAGCCAATTCATATAAGCCAATTCCTTAAAATAAATATCTCTGTCTCTACCTCTACCTCTCTCTCTTCTCTCTCTCTCTCTCTCTCTCTCTCTCTCTCTCTCTCCACATGCAGACACACACAAACACAGAGAGATTCATTCCGTTTCTCTGGAGAACCCTGATTAATAACTATAGGTCAGGCACTACTGCACCATGGAACAGAAATGACTACGAAATATCCTTGATCTTGAGAGACAAGTGAACACATAACAATACTGTAAATGCTAAGGCAAATGTATTAAGTACTATAGAACACTAGAAAAAAATTCTTTGGGAAGTGGTTTGAAAAACCATAAAGAAGAGACATTTGAGATGCCAAGAACGAATAGGTGTCTAACAGGAAGACATTAAAGAACCAAGGATCCTAGTGGAAATCCTGTGAACAAAAACAGGCATGCACAAAGGGGCAAAATAAGCACCATCCCCACATGTGAATATGTGACTTCAAGATACCATGATATAATATCCAACATTTCTTGAGCTCTTCCTATTCTGTTACGGGCTTTTATATGGATATCATAAAACCACATAACCTTATGAAGCCAAAAACACTTATCCCAACTTTACAGTTTAGGAAACTGAAAGGTACACAGGGTTTAAGCAAGTCCAAGGCCCTAAATCAAGCAGGAATATAAACCACAGCAGTCTGACTTCAGGTCCACAGTCCTAACCACTATATTACAAAGGTTCTGTATACTTTAAAATTTAAAGGTTTATGATCAAAGCAGAGGCCAGGAAACTTCAGGTCTACATACATGTTTTTATTTCTTAGTATTTATTCTCTTGTACTAAGTGTTCAATATACTTTTTGACTCTCTTTTCCAAAGTCCTAATAAAAGTCAAACCTGGACTAGGAATGAGTGGCACCCATACACGCTTATCCAAATTTGAGCACTGCAGGCCTCCTGAAGCACTTTAGGAATTACATTATCTAAACCAGAATGAACAGCAGGCTACAACCTTTTCTTCAGTTTACGATGAAGTGACAGTAGGGGGCGACCTCATCTTAAAACAGGTGGATATTATTAATTTATTATTCTTCACAAGCCTATAAGCCTCCATTATTCAAGGTACATAAAAGACACATCACCTTTCCCTTCTAACTCGGACTTGGCCTTTCCTTTTCTCTTTCTCTATTACCATCCCCAACCCACCCCAAATTTCACCGATCTTCTCTTTGACTGCCCTTCCTTCACATTGTATTTCTTTGGAATTTCTGCTTTAAGTGCTTTTTAAACTAGTCATTAGAACCATCTCCCTTGACTACTCCCCTTCACTCTCTTAATGGCTTTGAAAATAAACCTAGTTTCACCCAAATGTTAACCTGAAGACTAGATGGCACCTGGCCTCATACATGCAAGCAGAGCTAAAACAATGTGAATAAGCTATCAATAGAACAAATCTTAAATATATGATTCATCTGTACAAGCATAATATCTGAACAAATATGTAAAATAGGAACTATCTTGATCCAAAAGGAAAGCCTAGAAACTAAGTAACTTTTAAAAATATGTTCACAGTGAGGTCTGAAGGCTTAATGATTAAGAATCATTGCTTTAGGGACTTCCCTGGTGGCACAATGGTTAAGAATCCGCCTGCCTATGCAGGGGACACGGGTTCATGCCCCGGTCCGGGAAGATCCCACATGCTGCAGAGCATCTGGGCCCATGTGCCACAGCTACCGAGCCTGCACTCTAGAGCCTGGGAGCCACAACTACTGAAGCCCGCGTGCCTAGAGCCCGTGCTCCACAACAAGAGAAGCCACCACAATGAGAAGCCCAAGCACCACAACAAAGAGTAGCCCCTGCTCGCCACAAGAGAAAAGCGCGTGCGTAGTAACAAAGACCTAACGCAGCCTAAAATAAAATAAATTAAATAAAAATAAATTAAAAAAACAAAAGTAGTAGCTATTAGTCTTATTCTCAGATAGTGAAGAACTTTATGAAGTTGGGTTATTTCAGGCAGAATCTTTTTAAAACACTTTCTATCACCTTTCCGAAAAGGATTTCATGAGCCGACCAGTCATTCTGTGACACACCTACAGAGAACGTTAAGAGGAAGATGACAGGAGAGGAAATCAAAGGAAAAGAATGTCTGAAATAGAGTACATAAAGGGAAGTGTACAGTGCTGTGTGGACACCAGTGCTTGATAAATGATACTGGATAATTCACAGACCTTTCTTTTCTTTATTAAGTGTAAAAAAGGAGTCCTCATTTTGCAAGCTCAAAATCAGACAAGTATATGAGGGTATATAATTGGCATATTTATAAACTGTATCCACCCAAAAATTCACTGCGGACACAATCCATACTACATTCAACGTGTGCATATTTACATGATACCTCCTACAAAGTAAATACAAAATTAACTCCCATCACTTTAGTTCAGTACATATATGATATAGTTTCAAAACAAAGGCAATTTTTTTCAACCAAAACACCATAGGCAATTTTTTTCAACTCAAGTACCAATTCATAATTTTGTGCAAAAATACAGCAAGACTAATTAAAAGGGTTCTGTTCAGTTTTAGTCAGTAAGATATGTTTGTACGCTACTGAGATACAGCTAAAGTTTTAGATTTTAATTACCAAAGTAACAGTATTTCTGACTTACAATTGACCTAAAAATAGTGGATCCTAATATATATTCTTGACATTTTAAAAAACCTTCAAAATGTAAGTAATACATTTCTAAAAGTACATGTGCCTTGCCATTCATTCAATAAACATGATTTATTTAAATACAGGTCACAAAAGTTCAATTAACCAGAATTCTATACCTATTTCCTGCCTGCTATTTATTTCAGTCTTAAATCTGACTTTATATCAAAAGCAGCAGTTTAAGAATTTATTTCATAAGATTAATCCCAAGAGTTACTGGGTAGCTTTCAAACTATTTCACTCCTTATATCACTAGAAAGTCTAGACCAGTGGTTCCTTGCGTTGGACTTATCTGGGGGGCTCTTTAAAATGTGCATGCGCCCTACCTAAGAACTAATGAGTAAAAATCTTCAAGAGTATATTTTTTAAAGTTTCCAGGTGCTAGTATGCAGCCCAGTGTTGAAACCTCTGACCTAGATCACTAGACCAGCAGTTCTCAACTTATAAGGTACATCAGAATCACTTGAGGAAACTTTTTTAAAAGGAAAAAAAGAGAAAAACAAACAGATTTGCTTCAGTAGATTCAGGGTGGTGTCCAGGAACCAGCATTTTAAACAATCATTGTGGTTGACCACCACAAATCACTCTAAGAAACAATGCACAGCCTTTGTCAGGTTATAAATGAGTACATTCAGCAGTTTAGGTGACACTGTCCTGACAGTGCTAATGATCCTGCCCTAGGAGTTTTAGCCAGTGTTTGAGGGCAACACATAGCCTTTAAAAATAAAATATATTTATACTCTTAAACATAAGGTCAAAACCAAGAGAACTGTGAGATCATAATTCACTCACTAAAGAAGGGAAAGGTTTTCAAACAAATTTTTTAAACCTTTAAACAGACCAGTTCTTAGCACTCGACGTAAATCTAATGCCTTCTCCATCATTGGTTAGCCTGATATGTGATCAGAGGTAGTGAGTGATTCCAGCTTACCAAATGTAATGTAGATTATAAAAGATACACATTCTAATCATAATCTGTAATCTAATCTGTACAGTCTCTATGCAATAGAGATTGGACATCATGGATATTAAATAATACTAAAACAGTGAATAATGCACTCTCAATTTAAAACAATGAAACTTCATAATATTTCCCTCACATAATAAATTTCTACATGTAACATTGGGGGAGTGCGGATCTAGAAAACACTAAAGGTATCATGCTGCCTCTTTTGTGAAGAAGCTATTTACTAATTTTCCACCATTCTTGTCATTATCTATAAAATGGGTAGTTGGTATGTATCATTCTACTTTAAGAATTTTTTTGAAAAGCACAGAAAAAGTAACCACATGTAAGACCACACAGCAAATCAGAGGATAGCTAGAACTAGCAGTAAGACTTTCCACTTAGAAAGTTGGGTTTATTATCTTATCAGCTTGACAACTGTATCTCACAGTGTGTGATGACTATTACTAAGAATTATAAATATTTAAACACATTTGAGTGTGTGAAAGCTACACCACCCCCACCAAACTTTAGGAATAGATATAATCTACTTTGAGCCCAGAAGCAGCATAAGGAAAAAACAGCAACAACAAAGCTAGGAAGCAGATATAGTATATGGTTAGTGGAATCTACATGGCATCTTGCTCACCTATCCTATGTCTAAGATGCTACTATTTCCTGTGTACACACTTTTCTGTCATGTTCTTCACAAAGGCTTATACCATCTCTTTTACAGTGGCATATGTGACTAAACAGCTGGCAATTCTTCTTAACCAAACAATGAAAAGATAACTGCCAAAACCCAGCACTGTATTGCCAGAAAGGCAATTCATTTCATAAAATAAGAAACTGAAACTTTTAAATCCACACTTATTTAGAAGCTAAACAATTCATATTAATTTTTAACCACTTATAGTCTAGACTATTAAAACAAACCATTTTCCAGTTTATAAATGACTTAAGGCCAAAATAATGAATTTTAAAAAGCAAAACAAAGTTGAAAAACTACATATAAAATATCCAAACCAAGTGATATTATGTCTTCTACTTAGGAAAAAAAGCTTCTTGAATGGCTGAAATGAAGATAGAGAGACAGCACTCGTGGGAAAAGGATTTCAAAACATAACACAATGGTATAAGGCACTACCTTAACTTCAGTCTACACTGGGTCATCTTAAATCCAGAACATGAACAGGGGAAGGAAGGACACAAACATCCAACTTCTCACGTCCTTTTAGCTGGTTTGGCAGTTAACTGCTTTTCTCTTTCAAATTCCTTCTCTCGTTGCTGCTCCCTTTCCAACTCTTCTTTTTGCCTCTTCTGCTGCAGTTTAAGTGCTCTTTTCTAAGTCAAAAAAATTTAAAAACCAAGAGAGCAAAAGGCTTATAGGTTATGGCCTAATTTTAAAGTAGTAGTGCTTTTAGAGAACAAACTAGTGGTTTATGCAGGAGTGCAATATAGGGGTGGGGGAGTGGGAGGTTCAAACTACTGGGTGTAAGACAGGCTCAAGGATGTATTATACAACATGGGGAATGTAGCCAATATTTTGTAACTACTGTAACTGGAAAGTAACCTTTAAATATTAAATTAAAAATTTTTAAGTAATAGTGCTTTGATTTAAGGTAATCAATACATAATAATAAATTTCATGTTTAACTTTTAAATTTGTTCAGGGTAACTTTTTTTTATTGAAGTATAGTTGCTGTATAGTATAAGTTACAGGTGTACAATATAGTGATTCACAACTTCTAAATGTTCTGGGTAATTTAAGATCTTGATAAAAAAATTCTGTTATTCAAAACTCTTATTATTAAATGAGAAATACAGTGACATATTCAGAGAATGTGAGCCCACCAGCCCAGCTATTAGTAGAAAAGCCCAGAGTGGGGTTAATAAGAATGTGTTTTAAAAGAAAACAATGTACCATGAATTAAGTATCCTATTGTAAATGAATATATAAGAAGTCAGAAAATGAATACTGAAGAAAAACAGACAATTAAACCTCAACTTCTATAAAGACTATGAAAGAATTCTCAACTCACTTTTAACTTTGATGTCTTTTCATGAAGCATCAGCATCTCCTTTCTTATATTCACCAACTTGGCATGATAGTGTTTAGCTTCAGTGAACTTAAGATGGAAAAGTCAATTTAAAAGTCAATTTAAAACAGACTGAAATATCAAAATGGATAAATAAATCAATAACTAAATTATAGTTCATTCTGCCTAAATTTGTCAAAATTTTTGAAGATCTAATTATCTCCATATTTTAATTCCAAGATTCAAATTTAATTTAAACCACTAGTAGGCTTTTGAGAATTCTTGATTCAGTTCAGATTGATTAAAAGTTACTAAACAGAAAACAGACATTTATATTCTGTACAGATAACATTTTTCCTTAAAAACATGCAATATAATTGGGAGACTGGGATTGACATATATACACTGATATGTATAAAACAGATAACTAATAAGAACCTGCTATATAAAAAAATAAATAAAATAAAATTCAAAAATTCAAAAAAAAACAAAACCATGCAATATAATTCTAAAATTTTAGTAAGACTATCCAACAATGCTATCAGTTTCATTTAAGAAAAGTAAAACACTCTCTACTGCCTTTACAAGGGAGAGACTGAGCCAGGGTAAACAGGACAGTTTAAGTGAAGTGTCTACCCATCAGGAAAAACCAAGCTGTGGCCAGAGGGCCCTGAGAAGGCTGTGGACAAGTCTGATCATATTCTTTGGGCTTCTGAAGTCAGACCAAGGAGAACAATCTCTGTAAGGACACTTTTCTTCCCCAGGAGTGATAAGTATAGACTTTCAATCTCAGCCAGAGATGGGAGTGAAGGAAAAAAAAGCACCTCATTCTCAGGAAGGAAGGTAACAGAAAGAGAAGATCACGTATAAAAAAAAGGAAAAAAGTGTCAGTAGAGAGATTAGGAGCCTTAATGTAGCTACAAGTATAGTCAGAGTCTGATGAGCTCTAGAGCTAATAGACCCTTTTTCTCTCTCTCTGGGCTTCTATTTTTCAGTTCCTGATTGACAATCAAAACCACTCTTGGTGTTGAGCATTCTTTCATGTGTTTGATGGCAATTTGTATATCTTCTTTGGAAAAATGTCTATTTAGGTCTCCTGCCCATTTTTGGATTGGATTGTTTGGTTTTTTGTTATTGAGCTGCATGAGTTGCTCGTAAATTTTGGAGATTAATCCTTTGTCAGTTGCTTCATTTGCAAATATTTTCTCCCATTCTGAGGGTTGTCTTTTGGTCTTGTTTATGGTATCTTTTACTGTACAAAAGCTTTTAAGTTTAATTAGGTCCCATTTGTTTTTGTTTTTATTTCCATTTCTCTGAGAGGTGGGTCAAAAAGGATCTTGCTGTGATTTATGTCATAGAGTGTTCTGCCTATGTTTTCCTCTAAGAGTTTGATAGTGTCTGGCCTTACATTTAGGTCTTTAACCCATTTTGAGTTTACTTTTGTGTATGGTGTTAGGGAGTGTTCTAATTTCATACTTTTACATGTAGCTGTCCAGTTTTCCCAGCACCACTTATTGAAGAGGCTGTCTTTTCTCCATTGTATATTCTTGCCTCCTTTATCAAAATGCAAATCAAAACTTCAATGAGATATCATCTCACACCAGTCAGAATGGCCATCATCAAAAAATCTACAAAATGCTGGAGAGGGTGTGGAGAAAAGGGAACACTCTTGCACTGTTAGTGGGAATGTAAATTGATACAGCCACTATGGAGAACAGTATGGAGGTTCCTTAAAAAACTACAAATAGAACATACGACCCAGCAATCCCACTACTGGGCATATACTCTGAGAAAACCGTAATTCAAAAAGAGTCATGTACCAAAATGTTCACTGAAGCTCTATTTACAATAGCCAGGACATGGAAGCAACCTAAGTGTCCATCAACAGATGAATGGATAAAGAAGATGTGGCACATATATACAATGGAATATTACTCAGCCATAAAAAGAAACGAAATGGAGCTATTTGTAGTGAGGTGGATGGACCCGGAGTCTGTCATACAGAGTGAAGTAAGTCAGAAAGAGAAAAACAAATACCGTATGCTTACACATATATATGGAATCTAAGAGAAAAAAAAATGTCATGAAGAGCCTAGGGGTAGGACAGAAATAAAACACAGACCTACTAGAGCATGGCCTTGAGGATATGGGGAGGGGGAAGGGTAAGCTGTGACAAAGCCAGAGAGTGGCATGAACATATATACACTACCAAACGTAGGGTGGATAGCTAGTGGGAAGCAGCCACATGGCACAGGGAGATCAGCTAGGTGGTTTGTGACCACCTAGAGGGGTGGGATAGGGAGGGTGGGAGGGAGGGAGATGCAAGAGGGAAGAGATATGGGAACATATGTATATATATAACTGATTCACTTTGTTGTAAAGCAGAAACTAACACACCATTGGAAAGCAATTATACTCCAATAAAGATGTTAAAAAAAATCAAAAGCAATATTATGACAAATTCAAAAAAAAAAAAAACCACTCTTGGGGGACTTCCTGGGTGGTGCAGTAGTTAAGAATCTGCCTGCCAATGCAGGGGACATGGGTTTGAGCCCTGGTTCGGGAAGATCCCATATGTCGTGGAGCAACTAAGCCCATGCACCACAACCACTGAGCTTGTGCTATAGAGCCCACAAGCCACAACTACTGAGCCTGAGTGCTGCAACTAGTGAAGCCCGTGAGCCTAGAGCCCATGCTCCGCAACAAGAGCCACCGCAATGAGAAGCCTGCGCACCGCAATGAAGAGTAGCCCCGGCTTGCCGCAACTAGAGAAAGCCCATGCACAGGAACAAAGACCCAACGCAGCCAAAAATTTAAAAATTAAATTAAAAAAACAAACAAACAAAAAAAACACCACTCATGGGCTGAGAGAAGGAAAAAGAGCAAGACTTAGTTTCTGCCCTTTCACATGCAAGCAACAGTATTACATATGCTTGGTTCATTCATTCAACAAATATGTAGTTCTGCTGCAACATGAACTCAATGGAGAAGACAAAGACCACCTCCTTCTCAAATCAAGAACTACTGAGTAGAAGACTTTGTATTTACTACCACAGGCCTCTGCCTAATACTAGAGAAGGTGGACTTGGTTTTTGATTGTTATAAAAGGAAAACATTAATAAGCCACATTTTTTCCAATGAAAAGTCCATTCTTTGACGTATATATGAAAGTCCACAAAATCATGCAAACTAAGCTATTTCTAATGTTCTGGGTAAAGAGAAAGGTAGCCACAAGTTCCTTATTTCTGTTAATTCTCCATTTCCTAAAATAAAGAGTATTAGTTCCTCTCATCAAAAAGCTATAAAGTTTCTGATGAAATTCAACTACTGTCACTTACATTGAAAGATATAAAGGGGACGTAAAGGACCCTCAAACAGTCTGTTTCAGAGTTAATTTGTTATGGCATTATGATAATGCCATACAATTAAATAAATGCTAATTTTAAAAAACGTACTTGATAAAGAGAGATGTGCTTTCCTTAAGGGGAAAAATAGTACATCCAAAGTTCCTTACTTTTACTTCTCTTTTATTAGTCTTTAATTATCAGCAGATCTATTCCAGACTTTCATATATAAGTTCAATTTCCTATCACAAGTTCAACATTTGAAAGCTAACAATTCAAGACAATAGAAGGTCTAATAAAGTAAATCAAGGTTTCCTGTTAAACAACAAATTCTAAACTTTAAAAATTAGTGGAAAACATACATAAGTATCTCAAACATACATAAGTACAAAGTTGGGAGGATAAACCTAGCTATTTCTAAAACAAGATGTCATTAAGCTATGTCAACTAAATCATACTTACCAAAGCATTAATATCCAACATAGAATGACATTCTTTAAATTTTGAAATCTCTTGTTCCAGTGTGTCTAATAATACAACTTGGTTCTGTCTGAAACAAAAACACACAGCCAAAATAAACTTTACATACTTTAAGTGATGGTTCATTAAAAGCAATCACATTGGGCTTCCCTGGTGGCACAGTGGTTGAGAGTCCGCCTGCCGATGCAGGAGATACGGGTTCGTACCCCAGTCGGGGAAGTTCCCACATGCCGGGGAACGGCTAGGCCCGTGAGCCATGGCCGCTGAGCCTGCGCGTCCGAAGCCTGTGCTCTGCAACGGGAGAGCCCACAACAGTGAGGCCCACGTACCGCAAAAACAAACAAACAAAAAAGCAATCACATTCATCTTGGTTAATGTTAAAAGTAGAAATTAAGTTGGAAATTTATTGACTCTCCAAGGCTTATTTAGTTTATCATAATCTTTTTCAAAATAATATTCCAAAATTCTGATAATTAAATACATCTTTTATTCTTGCCTTAATTTCAGATTTGAATAACATCAAACCATTTTAAATTATTTTATTACTTATTTCTAACAACTCTCTGTATTATCCCCAAAAAAGTTTTTTTTATACTATCTTGCCCAAGAAACGTGATGTTTTATATATATTAAAATTGTAACATTACCATAAAGGAAGAGGAGCAGTGACTTTTTAGAGTTGGAAAAAATGCAGTTATCAAGGGATAATAATCAGTTGGTGTGATCTTGAAAATTTAGTTTCTCTGGACCTAAACTTCATTTACAAAGTAATAAGGTCAGACCAAGTAATTTCTAAGACTCCTCAATAAAATCTGATTCAAAACTTGATATTGCGGAAGAGAAGCCAACTTCTCTGATATTCTTCTCCAGATCAACCAATGCAAGGATCACAGGAATAAGTGGCACTGGGGGGGGGGGGGTCACTTAACTAAATATTTTAAAGAATACTATAGACAAAGAAAAATATGACATGATGTGCTTGCAGAAGTATGCTAAACAGAGAACAACAATGAAAAAAAGAAATAGCAATGAAGAGACTGAAGGGCAGTTAAAACATCTCCACCATCTAGCACCGAGTATGGCATATCCTACAGGTCATAAGTGTTCCTTCAGCTCTGACTGGAGACCACAGAAGGTGAAACCAGAATGGATGAGAGGAGAACCCAGCAAGCCAATGATCCAAGACAAGCAGGACAGCAAAAACAGGCTGTTACAACTGGAAAACAATAAAAAAATAAACAAAACCAAAAGTTGGTTCTTCCAAAATATTGATAAAATTGATAAACTTCTAGCTAGACTAACAAAAAGAGAGAGGAGATACAAATTACTAACATAATTTATGGAAGAGGGGTCATCACTACTTATCCCATGGACATTAAAAGGATAATAAAGGAATAGTACAGGTAGCTCTATGCTCACCAATTTGATAACTTAGATGGAAATGACTAACTCCTTGAAAGACACAAACTACCAAAACTTACACAAGGAGAAATAGATAATCTAAGTAGGCCTATATCTATAAGTAGTAACCTTCCAGAAATCAAAGTACCAGGAACAGATGGCTTCATGGCAATTTCTACCAAACATCTAAGGAAGAAATTATACAAATTCTCCACAATCTCTTTCAGAAAACAGAAGTAAAGGGAGCACTTCCTAACTCATTCTATGAAGCCAGCATTATCCTAAACTCAAAACCAGATAAAGACATTATAAGAGGGACTTCCCTGGTGGCACAGTAGTTAAGAATCCACCTGCCAATGCATGGGACATGGGTTTGAGCCCTGGTCCGGGAAAATCCCACATGCCACGGAGCAACTGGGCCCGTGAGCCACAATTACTGAGCCTGCACTCTAGAGCCCACGAGCCACAACTCCTGAAGCCCACGCACCTAGAACCCATGCTCCACAACAAAGAAAAGCCACCGCAAGGAGAAGCCCACACACCACAACAAAGAGCAGTCCCTGCTCACTGCAAGGAGAGAAAGCCCATGAGCATCAATGAAGACCCAACACAGCCATAAATAAATAAATAAATAGATTTATTTTTTAAAAAAAGACATTACAAGAAAGTAAAATTATAGATTATCTTTCAAGACCATAGATGTAAAACTCCTCAACAAAATATCAACAAATCAAATACAACAATGTATAAAAAAAAATTATACACCACAACCAAGTGGGATTTATTCCAAGTATGCAAAGCTGGTTCAACATTTGAAAATCAATCAATGTAACCCACAACATCAACTGGTTAAAGAAAAAAAATCAGCAGTCTTATCAGCAGATGAAGAAAAAGCATTTGACGAAGTCCAACACCATTCATGATTAAAAACACTCTCATCAAACTAGGAGGAGAAAGGAACTTCCCCAACTTGATAAAGAATATCTTTTAAAAAACCGTACAGCTAATACTGCACTTGTGGTAAGAAACTAGATGCTTTCCTCCTAAAGATCTGGAGCAAGGAAAGGATGTCCACTCTTACTACTCCTATTCAACATTTCACTGGAAGTCCTAGCTAATGCAATAAGACAAGAAAAGGAAATCAAAGGTATACAGATTAGACAGGAAGAAATAAAACTGTCTTTGTTCACAGATAACGTGATTGCCTATGTGGAAAATCCCAAAGAATCAACAACAACAAAAACCCAGGAACGAATATGTGAATATAGCAAAGTTTCAGGATACAAGTTTAATACACAGAAGTCAGTTGCTTTCCTATATACCAGCAATGAACAATCAGAATTTTAAAATATACCATTTACAATAACCCCTGTCAGATGAAATAATCTGGTATAAACCTATCAAAATATGTATAGGATCTATATGCAAAAACTATTAAATTCTAATGAAAGAAATAAGAGAGATCTAAGTAATGAAGAGCTATTCCGAGTACATGGAATAAAAAACTCAACAGTGCTAAGATATCATTTCTTCCCAACTTGATCTATAGGTTCAATACAATCTCAATTTAAATCCCAGAAAGTTATTTTGTAGATATCAACAAACTGATTCTAAAATTCACATGGAAAGGCAAAGACCTATAATAACCAAGACATACTGAAGAAGAACAAAGTTGGAAGGCGTACATTACCAAATTTCAAGACTTACAGAAACTGCAGAAATCAAGACAGCAGGATATTGGTGAAAGAACAGATACACTGATCAATGAGACAGTGTAGAAAGCTCTTAACTAGACCCATATATTTCTGTTTGTTCTTTCTCTGAAGTTTGCTTATCTTTCCTTAACACTCAAGAAGTTTAATAACTGCTTATTCATCATATACAACTGTTATAAACAGTAGCTGATTTTACTATCATCATCATCATCACTGTCTAGACGCCTAGGAAGATAAATGGGGTTATTGAAACACTAGATTTTAGCCAATGTCCTCATCAATTAAACTTTCCAATTAAACCTTGATTCCTAACTTCCTATAAATAAAGTGTTACCAGATATGTTTTGTTTGCACAGTTTCTTACCTTCCTTCAGTCTATCATATATCATCCAAACTCACCCACAAAATCTTTGACTTTTCTGACACAAGGATTGGCTGGTGTTAAAATACAAGACATACCACACACTGAGGAATAAAAAAAAATCTTACTTGGAACTAGCAGAAAACTAAGAATGTTACCAGCTCCCTTAACTACAGTAGGGTACCACATGTAGTAGAACACAGTACCACTTTTATATTCATTTATCATCTTCAAACCCAAGGATTATAACATTAGTTACTAATATTTAAAAAATGGACATAGTTGTTGATTATTCCTCTCCTTTTGCCCTAATAAAGGCCTCTGAGATCAGTTTTCAAAGAGTACGTCTTAGAGCAGCATTGGTTCATAGCTAGTTTAAAGGTGACCACCACAAAAAAGAAATAACAGGCCAGCTTGGGCAATCAAGAGAGGTCCTGACCCAAGAAGAAGAAGCAACTCAGGCTGCTGTTTCTGGGTGATAGATGATAAAATCAGAGTGTATATTTTTGCATATTGATTACACTTTATGGATTCCATTCTTCCTTATCTTGTTCCTCTCTTAGCTTATTCTCCAATCCTTTATTTAGCTAGTAGAATTATAAACTAAGAATGAAATGGGTCATCTCCAAAACAGATAATTAGGGATTTCTGGCAACTCATGTGAACCAGCAATTGAAAACAAATGTGACTCTTATGGAGGAAATTTTGCAGCTCTACTCAGAAACAGGTGTATAACCATTTGCAACATCTCCAAGAGGTGATTCTTTCCTAAAATAGTGGAGAGACACCAAAACTAATCAAAGAGTCTAGTTAAGATTTAGGGGTACTTCTCAGAAGAGACCAAACACTCTAGGAGCATTCATTTCACTTTTTACATTTAGATTACTGTGTAATCTAAATTACATGTATACTATGTAATTTAATTACTCTACTCCCATTTGCTAACACAAAAGATACAGAAATACTCCATTGTATTAAATGTTACAAAGTATTATCCCTAATACAGTATATACTTTACTTATACAGTAAATTATGACTATGCCAGAGAAGAAATGAGTGCATCTATGGTTTTTTTCAGCTCACGTGAGTTCCTGGAGAGCTTGTTTTGATCTCTGCAGATCTGGCAAGTAGTGAGAAAGCAAGCCTTCTGCCAGTTGCTCCACAGCTTTGTCTTCTATGGTCAAGTCCTCTATTAACCCTTCATCTGGAGAAGTGTCACTTAAACCTGTCCCCAAGCAAAAAATCAAATTTAGGAAGCTTTTAAATTGACACAGGGGTAAGAAAGTAGCAGGGAGGGAAGAAAGGAGGCTGGCAGGGGAGTTCAGAGCACACACACAGGATACTATAGGTACCCTTTTATTTTTTTTTTAACTTTTACTTCCTGAGCATCCTCTAAAAATCAAGTTATTAGCACTCAAAAAATATTTTTAAGCTACTAGTACAAGGTAAAGTCTAGCTGAAAAAAACATTAACACATGCAAAATTCCATATGTGTATGTATTTTTCAGGGAAGGGGATTTAGAGTTTTCAATGAATTATTAAAGGAGTCTGAGGCCTAAAAGGAAGGAACAGTTACTGAATGGAAGCAAGAAATTCTTCTTTCCAAAAGCTTGCAGAATTTTTTTTTAATTAATTAATTTATTTTGGCGTGTGTTAAGTCTTTGTTGCTGTGTGTGGGCTTTATTTAGTTGTGGCAAATGGGGGCTACTCTTCGTTGCATTGCACGGGTTTCTCACCGCGGTGGCCTCTCCCGCTGCGGAGCACGGGCTCCAGGCTCACGGGCTTCAGTCATTGTGGCTCGTAGGCTCCAGAGCGCAGGCTCAGTAGCTGTGGCGCAGGGGCCTAGTTGCTTCGCAGCATGTGGGATCTTCCCGGGCCAGGGCTCAAACCCGTGTCCCCTGCATTGGCAGGCAGACTTGTAACCACTGCACCACCAGGGAAACTCCTAGAGATTATATATTTTTTAAATGCAGGGACTTCCCTGGCAGTCAAATGCTTAAGACTTCGCCTTCCAATGCAGGGGGTGCTGGTTTGACCCCTGGTCAGGGAGCTAAGATCCCACATGTCTCCTGGCCAAAAAACCAAAAGGTAAAACAGAGGCAATATTGTAACAAATTCAATACAGACTTTAAAAAAATGGTCCACATTAAAAAAGAAGAAACTTAGGGCTTCCCTGGTGGCGCAGTGGTTGAGAATCCGCCTGCCGATGCAGGGGACACGGGTTCGTGCCCCGGTCCGGGAAGATCCCACATGCCGCAGAGCGGCTGGGCCCGTGAGCCATGGCCGCTGAGCCTGCGCTTCCGGAGCCTGCGCTCCGCAACGGGAGAGGCCACAACAGTGAGAGGCCCACGTACCACAGAAAAAAAAAAAAAGAAACTTAAAAATAAATTTTTTTAATAAATGCAATACCTAAAAATATTTTTTTCAATTCTATGGAAGTAATATGGGTCAACATCTATCTTGCATACAGCTTGATATATTATTTACATGTAAAGGGAGGATCGTTTTGTCATTTGTTAGCAGAAAAGAAATTTTCTAAGAATTTCTCCTCTCTTAAGATTCAGAACCTTAATTTACCATAGAAAATAGTGTACAATAATTGTCTTCTGTGTAAATCTAGATTTGATGCCAGGAACTATTTTATTCCTACCTTTCCTTTGAATAATAACAGTGTAAGCATTGTGCCAGGCATTCAAAAATGTCTAACATGAATACCCATCAATCTCTACTCCTACCAGGAAAAGTACAAAACAATTTCTAAACAGGGTTCAATGAATGGTTTGTAAGATTTTAGAATCACTGGTTTAGAATTTTTTTTTAAAAAGTGAAATGGCCACATTACTAAACTGGTACTCCAAAAACATTTTTAAACTAATATTAAACTCTGAAACACCTCTCTTTAATCATAATCTGGTAATAATCCACAACATCAAATTAGATCATTATACAGAATACATTCATCACAATACATTGCTTATAGCTCACTTCCAAGTATAGTTTTTATCACAGATTTGAATTTTGGCAAGACTGAGGAAAACAACATGCTGCCATATTCAAAATTAGCTTTTAGAGATCAAAATAAATTAGTATGGTTTTTATTTGAATCCTGAGAAACATATGAACAAACTTTGGAATTCTCTAGATTGCAAGGCAATATTCAAACAAGAGCTAACTAGAAACTGAAGCACTCCACAAGTGAAATAAAAATATAATGGGAAAAGTGAAGCATTTACAGATATTGCCATTGATGTTTCATCAGATGGGAAGTGAATAAAATATCATTAATGTTATATTATATATTATATTATATATATTATATTATTATGATTAATGTCATTGCTAAAGGCTTGATTACAATAACAGTGCAAACAGCAGCAACTCTCTTTAAAAAATATAGAAGGGATTCCCTGGCGGTGCAGTGGTTAAGAATTCACCTATGTAGGGGACACGGGTTCGAGCCCTGGTCCGAGAAGATCCCACATGCCGCGGAGCAACTAAGCCCAGGCACCACAACTACTGAACCTGCACTCTGGAGCCCGCAAGCCACAACTACTGAGCCCACGCACCTAGGGCCCAGGCTCCGCAACAAAGAAAAGCCACCGCAATGAGAAGCCCACGCATCGCAACAAACAGTAGCCCCCGCTCACCGCAACTAGAGATAGCCCGCACGCAGCAACAAAGACCTGCCACAGCCAAAAATAAATTTTAAAAATAAATTTTTATATATATATATACATATATATATATATAGAAAACATAAGTATTACAGATAAACAGAAACAACCAAATAAGGATATTTCAACTTTAAGGAATAACAACCAATACACCTTCCTTAAACTATATATACATTTTAACTCACACACACCAACCCCCGTACCCTGCCCCAGTCTTCTGGTTAAATTATTGGAAGAGTCAAAGTTACTCATGTTTTTACACACATTATTCACTAAGTTCAAGGTACTTTATTGTGGGAGACAAGAAACATTTGCTGCACATACATTTTATGTACTAGTTTTTGAGGTTACAACAATAAATTAGGCAAGTCCCCATCCCTGAAAAAGCTCAATACAGAGGAATCAGAGAATGTGAGAAGTGCCATAAATTAGAGAAAGATCACTTTCACCAGGGATATCAGGGAATAATTCCTAAAGGAGGTGTGGGCATTTGAGCTAAAGCTTGGAGAATGGATAGAATTTTCATTCCTTTCTTTTTTCTTTTTAGTGTTACTCATTGTAAAACTTAAAATACAAAAGAAGGGGGTATAACCTGGAAAGTAAAAATATTCCTCACTACCTTACTCCACAGAGAGTCACTCCGGAGTTTCTAACATAGCCTTCAAGAAATTGTCTTTGCATAGACATGGTTAAACCCTGTTTTTATCACAAATGAAATCTTGCTTATACTGTTCTACAAGTTTTCTCATAAATATATATCTCAGATATGGTCAACATGTATGAATCTACTCCATTCTTTATAACAGAATTCTACCAAATTTTGTTTAACCAGTTCCCTACTGTTATGGACTAAATGTGTCCTTCCCCCAAAATTCATATGTTGAAGCCCTAACCTCCAATGTAATGGTAACTGGAAGTGGGGGTCTTTGGGAAATAATTAAGTTTAGATGAGGTCTGAGTGTAGGGTCCCCATGATGGGATTACTGACCTTAAAAGAGGAAGAGAGACCAGAACTCTCTCATTCCACCATGTGAGGACACAGTGGAAGGCAGCCATCTGCAAGATCAGAAGAGGGTTCTCACCAGGAACATATTTTGCCCACACCTAAACCTTGGGCTTCACAGCCTCCAGAACTTCAAGAAATAAATGTCTGTTGTTTAAGCCACCAGCCTATGTTATTTTATTATAGCAGCCCGAGTAGACTAAGACAAAGAAAATAAGACACCTATTCCACCTTTTGCTTTTTCAAACAGTGTTGCAGTGAGCTTCCTTGCTTGTCTTTGCATATTCATGTCACTGTTTCTATAGAATAACTTCTTATAAATAGATTAATGGAACAAGGTGTTTATGCATTTTTTAATAGACATTGCAGGGACTTCCCTGGTGGCGAAGTGGTTAAGAATCTGCCTGCCAATGCAGGGGACACAGGTTCCATCCCTGGTCCGGGAGGATCCCACATGCCACGGAGCAACTAAGCCCGTGCGCCACAGCTACTGAGCCTGCACTCTAGAGCCCATGAGCCACAACTACTGAGCCCACGTGCCACAACTACTGAAGCCCACGTGCCTAGAGCCCGTGCTCTGCAACGAGAAGCCACCGCAATGAAGAAGCCCACACGCAGCAACGAAGACCCAACGCAGCCAAAAGTAAATAAATAAAATAAATTTATTTTAAAAAACCCAAAAAATAGACATTGCAAAACTGCTTTCCTAAGAGATGTCACCAATTTACACTTCCATCAGCAACCTATGAGGGCTACAATTTCCAAATAGGTAAGAACTCTAAAGCAGGAGAGGAAGGGATGCAATATGGGTAAAGGAAGCAGCATGAGGAAAGGTGGGAATATAGGATGGCTCTGAAAAGAGAGGTTAGTTTGGGGTGTCTGGAGCATGAGACATATGCAGTAGTGAGCTCTAAGACCATGTGGCCAGCCTATGAGGACCCTTGAATGCGAAGATAATGTGTTTGGCCCTTAGTTTAGTAAGGAGCCATTTAAGATTTCCAAGCAAGGAAATGACATGATGGGAGCTTTATCTTGGGGCAGTGATGTGACAGTGGGATAGATGGAATGAAGAATAAGAGACTGGAGGTGGACTAGCCTTACAACTGTTTTTGCAAAGAGGAGATGGAAATTGTACAGTAGAATCCCCTGGACTAAACAGAGGTAGGAGGCAAGTGGGAGGAAAGAGTCAAGAGTAATGTCAAAGTTTCAAGTGATAGTGACTTGGCACCACTAATAGGATCAGACATCTACTTTTATGTACATGCTGTGTGTGAGATTAGTGCAAAATAACCATGTCAGAGTACCCAGCAAGCAGATGGAGGAGCAAGCAGAGAGAGACCCAAACTGCACTTATATACAAGGAAGTGATATTTACAGAAGCAACTTAGGAAGGTGTGAAGAGAGGGAGGTCACTGAGGAAAAGCACCACCAAGAAAGGGCTGAGAGCACTATTTTGGGGTAACCCCTACATTTCTGGAACAGGAAGTACAAGTAAAGGTACATCCAAAGTCCTGAAGCCTTTCTCACCTAGGGTTCCTCATCTGAACCGCAGAACACAGAAACTGCTTTGAGTGACTATCTTCTCAATTCTCCCTAGGATAGTACAAACACAGTATCATTATGGATGCAGAGCAGGTCTATTCATTACATTCAATAGATGCCCTAGGCCATTAGGGTTTAAATCTCTCCTCGAACTCGGGTTGAGAAAGACTGCTGGAAGAAGGACGCAGTAAGGTCAAAAAGCAAGATAATCATTTCATGAGTGAGTGTGCAATAATACTGGATACATCAATTCTCTGAATTACAAACCAATCATCCTTCTGGTAAATTCATCCTCAACCACTAACGTGTAACAAATAGCCAACAGTGTGCTGGAGTCAATACACAAACTCAGAATGGCTTCACCATCAACCCCCACCAACAGCACCCCAAACACCGCTTCCCCCCCAGATCTCGTTTCCTGCCTCCTCCTCTGGCCAGGAGAGCCGGCAAGGTTCCCTAGTTCCGCGCAGGTGACAGAGCTTCAAGGCGGCAGCTGCCGGAAGCATCTTATTCCCGCGGGGCGGCCCGGAGACCCACCCACTCGAGTCCCGCCCGCCCCGCCCCACAGCACGTACCCGGCGTCGGGCCCCCGGCCTCCAGGCCGTCGGGTGGCCCTGCCAGGACCCCGTCCAGGGAAGGCGGCCCAGGGACACTCATGTCCCTCCCGCTGGGAACAGGGAAGGGGCAGTAGTACAGACTGTCAGGTACAGTGAGGAAGCACCGAACGCGTACAGAGCCCACCGGGACAGAAGCGACGGTCGCACCTGGAAGTGACGGAAGCGGAAAACGGCTCGGGGCACGTGACCGCGGGTCCGCCCTCCAGCCTTTTGCCTCCTCCATCCACCCACGCCCAGCGCTTCGGGGGTTCCGGGCGGAAGTCCTTGTCTGGTCGGTCGGTATCAGTACAGTCAGCGGGCGGGGCTCACGTCCCCGCCTCCGATGGTGGGGTGGGGATGGAAGGGGCGGTGACGGGAAGGCGCAGCTTTTCAGTTTTGTGTCCTTGTTAAGGAAACACCTTAGGAAGAAGGACTGCGTGCTTTCCCTGAGATTTGGACCCATAAAAAAATTCAAGTGTTTAGCTCTCTTCAGCCTTGCTAATTGGGGATTTGCCAGGATTCATCTCTCCTCTTGTTGATTGTAGGTGAACGATTTACGGCCTGGGTTGCAGCATCAATCTACTGAACAAATTCAGCCAAATAACCGGAAACTGCACTTGCTGAGATCCTGTGGGATGATGTCATGAATTTTGATGAAAAACACTTAGAAATGGGTAGAAGCAACCTCAGACCAAATAAAGTGATCAGCTATGCCCTCCTTACCTTAGACCCTCTTAGACTGTACTAGTGGCCTCCTAATGTTGCACCCCAAAATTGCCTGTCCAAACAATTTTTTCTATGTTGCAGGCAAAGCTGTTTTCAAAAAAAATGAGAATTTATCTCAAACCTCAGAAACTTGCACCTGCTCCCCATTGCCCTTATCAGTGCATTCGTACCCCTTCCTCTTTTGGCCTTCTTTCCTCTCAAGATTAGCTGCTCCTTACTACCTGTGGTAAGCAGAATAATGTCCCCACCAAAGACGTCCACAGACTTCACCCCCAGAACCTGTGAATATGCTGTTTCACTGCAAAAGCGTAATTAAGGTTGCTAGTCCCACGACTGTAAAATAGATTACCCGGAGTTACTGAGTGGGACTAACATAATCACAAGGGCCTTCAAACTGGAAAAGGGAGGCACAAGAAGAGAGTCAGGAGGCACATGTGACTATGAAGAATGACCAGAGCAATGCAACATTGCTGGCTTCGAAAATAGAGGAAGAGGGTTACCAGTGACCTCTAGAAGCTGGAAAACACAAGGAAATGGATTCACCACTAGAGCCTCTAGAATGGAACTCAGCCCTGCCAACACCTCAGTTTTATCCCAGTGAGAGCTGTATTGCACTTCTGACCTACAGAACTCTAAGATAACACACAAGTTTGTATTGCTTTAAGTTTGTGGTTATTTGTTACTACTTCAATAGGAAAGTAATGTACTACCCTTCAAACATCCTTTGAAAACTATGCCCTTTCATGCCTGGAATATTTTATTCTATTCAAAGTCCTACTCATCTTTCAAGGCTCGGCCTAAATAATACCTTTACTTTGAAATCATTCACAATCCTGCCTCCCCTTTCAACTCCCAGAGAGTAATAACCTTTTTCCCAACCACAAAGCATCCTCCTGCTATTTAGCACTTAATCCATTCTTGTATTCGTTACTTCTCTTCCTCTATCAAATTGCAAACTCCAAACAGAAATTCTTATTCACAGAAAACCATAATACATTCTCAATGAGTATTTGCTGAATGAGGTATTGATTTTCGAGCCCCAAATTCCAAATATCTATAATCTCCAAAGTCTGAATCACACAAGATGGCACCTGATAAATGCCTGGTAACCTTAGCTGATTGTTAGTATTATCTCCTAACTAGATACTAAGACCTTCTGGAATAGACCCTTGTTCTACAGGTGGTCTGTAACCTCTTTATCTCTTAGCACAGTATTAAGCATATTACTTGGATTTTTAAATACTGGTTATTTAAATTTAATGGATGAAATTAATTAAACATTAAAATGTTAAGCAAAAAAGAACATTTAAAAGAATGAATGATCTTGTAAAGCATTTTAACTTTACTTAATGTGACAAAAATGAATCGGCCAAAGAGACAAGGAGGACTTTCTGCCAGACCCACATTGCTTTTCTCTTTCCCCTTTTCCTTCTTTACCCCCATAGATTTCAGCTCAGTGCATCAAGTGCTTGTTGAGGGCACTCTATGTTCCAGCCTCCATTAATCAAATACTGTGCACCTAGCACTGCATGTGACACAAAGCTCAAAATCAAAAGGTTGGAATTTGATGCCAAGGAAGTAAACACAGTTTGTTGAGTTATATATTTCTTTTGAAATGCCCTTCATTTCCCCATTGGTAGTGGCCATTCTCTTTTATGCACCAAAGTTATAACCCACTTCAAATAGCTGAGTACCTAAGACGGGACTAGGCACTGTAGGGTGTTTAAAAATAAAAGGTAAAAATGCTTGTTCCTGTCCACCAGGAATTCATATTCTACCAATTACACATAGTAGAATTAGAGTATGACAGTAAAGTACTAAATTATGTGGAACAGACCTAGAAGAATATAAAATACATAATGATGTCATATTGGTTTCCTATTGCTGCTGTAACAAATGACCACAGACTTGCTTAACACTACACAAATTTATTACCTTACAGTTCTGGAGGTCAAATGTCCAAAATCAGTCTCTGTGGGCTAAAATCAAGGTGTTGGCAGGGCTAGTTACTTCTGGAGGCTCTGAGGAAGAATCCACTGCCTTGCCTTTTTTAGCTTCTAGAGGGCAGCCGCATTACTTGGCTCACAGCCTCACATCACATTGCCTTTTCTCCCTCTAATACCATTGTTGCATCATCTCCTCTCCTATCCTGGCCTCTTTCTCATAGGACCCTTGTGATTACACTGAGCTCACCAGCATAACCCAGGATAATCGCCCCATCTCATGGTCCTTAATTTAACCACATCAGCAAAGTTCCTTTTGCCATGTAAGGTAACATTCACAGATTCTGGGGAATTGAAAGTGGACACCTTTGCAGGGGGCATTATTAACCAGCCACAGATGCGCAGTTGTGTAGTGCATGATTGGGAAGTAACTAGAGAAATTTTTAAAACCTAATAGAGGAAATTAGCTGTACCTTGAAGGACAGGTCAATGTAATATGCAGACAAAAACTAGTAAAGGCTTCCAACAGGAAAAACAAAGACACCATAAGTAGCAAAAGTATACTTCAGACTCAAGGACCTCAAGGTCCTGTCTTTTGGGGAAGACAAGAATAACATAGATTAAATGGTTAGTAAAATAACCTAATGGAGAAAGTTGTTGTATAATCTTTTAGAGCAAACGAACTTACAATGACAAAAGATAACACAAAATGTAGTCATATAGCTCTGATGAAGTTAGTCCAAAGAAATGATAGAAAGAACTAAATGCTGTATATATTCATAACGAAAGGAAACTAAGTTCATTGGATTTCAAGAAACTTAAAATCCAGAAGAGGGAGAGCAAATTTTTTTTTTTTTCTTAGAAAAAAGTTTATTCTTTTTACCTTTATGGGGAATTAACAGCTGACAACAATATCTAATTAATACTATGTATAATGGGCAATTTTTAGTTAAGAAGTTCTCCTTTGCTTTGAAACTTAACTGAATTTTGAAATGTTAACCATAAATGTGTAACAACTGCTCTACTACAAAATTTATAAGTCACATTTCCAATGTTCCTCTTGCCTCAATGAAAATTACTGAAGGTCCTCCTTTATCATCAAAGCTCAAAGACATTTATACCATGGCATATGGTAAGTAAATGTGAAAACTGTTTATCATCATGTAGTAAGTTACACAAGATTCCAGTTCAAGTTGATAAATAAAACATAAACTAGATTTAAAGTGCTGTATTAAAAACCAAAAACACAGGGCTTCCCTGGTGGCACAGTGGTTGAGTCTGCCTGCCGATACAGGGGACACGGGCTCGTGCCCCAGTCCGGGAAGATCCCACACGCCGTGGAGCAGCTGGGCCCGTGAGCCATGGCCGCCGAGCCTGCGCGTCTGGAGCCTGTGCTCCGCAACGGGAGAGGTCACAGCAGTGAGAGGCCCGTGTACCGCAAAAAAACACAAAAGAAAACAAAACAAATACCACAGTTTGCATTTTGGGGTAATTAAAATGTAGAGACCTAACACTAAAAAGAATGAAAGACGCATGTAAGATTATCATTCTGTTTAGCTCTTTTTTACTCTAAGCATGTAGTCTTATTCCAAAAATGACAGTTAGCTGGTCAAATTTATGCTTAAGACATTTATCCATACTTAACCAGAGGTTTCAGAGACGATAACACCAGTCAGGTATTCTGAATTCTTTTATGGTAAGTAGGAACATTTTCTCAATGGCACTCTTAAGTCACTTCTCATTTATTTTCCTCCTTAAGAACTGCATAGGCTTGTGTTAAATAGTTTAAATACCTGCAATAAACTACAGTTTGCTAACAGTAGAGGTATTCTGGTTAATGCTCAAAATGATGTGGCCAGAGAAAAGCAAGCATTATTAAATATGAATGCAGTCATTGCCAACACGAATTGAACCTTTTTTTTTTCAATAAAAAAGCTAGTCCAAAAAGTCTCATTCTATAAAGATTTATCGTTTCCAAATCACGGTGAAAGGAACTTAACTAATTTACCGATTTTGTTTTCCTATGTGCCTTAAAAATACCTCACTAGGGCTTCCCTGGTGGCGCAGTCGTTGAGAATCCGCCTGCCGATGCAGGAGACACGGGTTCGTGCCCTGGTCCGGGAAGATCCCACATGCCGCGGAGCAACTAAGCCCGTGAGCCATGGCCGCTGAGCCTGTGCGTCCGGAGCCTGTGCTCCGCAACGGGAGAGGCCACAACAGTGAGAGGCCCGCATACCGCAAAAAAAAAAAAAAAAAAAAAAATACCTCACTAAAAACTGGTATCTGACACAATAGAATGACATATGCAGAATGTAATATTGTAGTGACAGTACTGAGGTTGATTGTTACAGACATATTTAAACTCTGAGTATTAAATGGTTACATCCTAATTATTTATATATAACATTGGTCCAATAACAAAAATAGAGAACAGCAGCTGAAAATTTATCTCATTCAATGTTCAGAGATAAAAGGGTTAACCATTCTTTCCATTATTTTCTGCAGGTAAGTCCTTTTCTTTTCATATTTAAATCTGATTGCAACTGAATTCTGGCATTTTTCCAAGCTACTGTATGAAGAGGATGCTGAAGGCCATCACAATACAGCATACCGCAACATAAGGACTCTTCCGTTCACCAATTCTGGCACACTTCCAAAATATACCCAACAACCCAGTTTTATTCCTGTCCAGGAGGCTGGGTGCCAAGGATCGGATATAAGCACAGGTACATATAAGCAGCAAGATTACAGTCAACAGACTCTGAAAATTGAAAATGGCAGACATAGTGAGGCCGGCGAAACCCCAGCCACATCACCCTTCCGGGCCCTGGGTGGAAGAGGCGTGCCGAGAGCAAATCTTATGCAATAAATACACAAACCCTTTTATCCATTTTTCAGTTTTTTTCTGTTTTCCTTAAATTTTCCTACATTATTTTTGCTAACAAAAGGGGAGTCGGTAGGTAGCAGATTCAAGTAAAGAAATAAACATATTAATACATGAATATTTTCTATTCCTTTTGTTGATCAGGGTGTCCTATATTTAGAATGTGCTAAGATTTGATAAAAATCTATGCCAGGGCTTCCCTGGTGGCGCAGTGGTTGAGAGTCCGCCTGCGGATGCGGGGGACACGGGTTCATGCCCCGGTCCGGGAGGATCCCATATGCTGCAGAGCGGCTGGGCCCGTGAGCCATGGCCGCTGAGCCTGCGTGTCCGGAGCCTGTGCTCCACAACGGGAGAGGCCACAACAGTGAGAGGCCCGCGTACCAAAACAAACAAACAAACAAATCTATCCCAGTTTGACCTAATTCTCTCACAGGATTTGCTTGTCCCTTCCCCTCATCTCTCTCCATCCTTTTCCAAAAACAAAAGAAAGAATCGGGGTAGGGAGACAAAAAGATTTGAGCAAGAAAGATGCAGGGACCAGGGTCTGCAGAGAAAAGGGATGGAAAAGGGGAAAATATACAGGAGAAACATGTTACAGCCCATGACCTTATCCTTCTAGTGGATTAAAGTGTTGAAAATTTGAAAACATTCATATAGGGTGATGTGCTTGCAAAATAATAAAAAGGAAAGAAGGGAACTGAAGGTAGAAAACGAGAGAAGTTGGGGTATTTAAAAAAAAACAGTTTACCATTTGTCTGTGGTTAACCAACCCGAAAAGGTGTCTCAGCAGTTTTAACCACTTTTCTTATATTTACATGAGAAATATTCTTTCACATTAGTAAAGTACTAAAATTCTTCCACCCAATGCAACTCTACTACATTTCCATCATTCCTTTCTTGCATTATCTAAAAAACGTATTCTTCCATGGATTATCTCACCAACACATTCTCCTAACCTTGCCACCAAAAAGTCTGTAAAATATATGCAGTGGTCAAAAGCAATAGCTTTTGACATTTTAAAATAGAATTTTTTCTCTTTTTTAGGTGTGTTAGTTTCTGACTTATAACAAAGTGAATCAGCTATACATATACATATATAGAGAGACTTTTTTTAAGAGAAGTTTTAGGTTCACAGCAAAATTAACAGGAAGGTACAAAGACACCTTGTACTGTCATGCATTATCACATCCCCCACCAGAGTGCTACATTTGTTACAATTGATAAACCTACATTAACACATCATTATCCCCCAAAATTGATAGTTTACATTAGGGTTCACTTTTCATGTTATATATTCTATGAAACTGGATGAGTATAATTCCATGTATCCACCACCACAGTATCATGCAGAGTAGATTCGCTGCCCTAAAAATCCTCTGTGCACTGCCCATTCATCTCTCCCTCTGCTCTAATCCCTGGCAATCACTGATCTTTTTACTCTATAGTTTTGCCTTTTCCAGAATGTCATGTATTTGGAATCCTATAGTATGTAGCCTTTTCAGATTGCTTTCACTTAGCAATATGCATTTAAGGTTCCTCCATGTCTTTTCGTGGATGGATGGCTCATTTTGGTTTTGGCATAGAGTAATAACCCATTGTATGGATGTACCACAGTGTATTTATTCTTTCACTACTGAAGGACATCATTGCTGCTTCCAAGTTTTGGCAATTATGAATAAAGCTGCTGTACACATCCAGGTGCAGGTTTTTGTGCATACATAAGTTTTCAACGCCTTCGGGTAAATACCAAGGGGCAGTCTCTGCATCCAGGGGGATATAGAGAGATCTGATGGGCTAGGGTGGGTCATATGTAACAGAAAGAGGCAAAGCCCCTTGATTGACAGTCCTGCTAGGAGATACAGAAAGGCACAGGTGTAGTTCCTTAAAGGAAAATCAGAGTCCTGTTACCAAAATGAGAAAGGAAATTGATCCAACCAAAGCAATAGATATCAACTATATCAGTTATGAGATTTTAGTCAAGTCACTTAACCTCTCTGTTTTTTTTCCCATAAGTAAAAGAGACAGGGAGATGATAATACCAGACCCATTACTTGACATATTTCTTGTGAGAATTAAACACTCAATAAGACATATGAAAAGGATCTGTAAGCTGTGAAGCACTATTTCAAATAATAGCAGTCCCTAAGTACATATTACGTGCCAGAAGAAACAGTATTATTTCTGTTATTAGTGCCTCGTTAATGTCAAATGACAAAACTAGAACAATTTAGTAATGAGTTTGATGTTCTTTATTTAAAGGAAAACAATCCATGGATTGGGGGAGTACAGAGCCTTTTGTACAGAGGGATTTAGAGCAAGAGTGAGTTTTATAGAACATTAGAAGAGGCAATGTTGCACAGCAAAGGAAAACATAAACAAAACAAAAAGACAACCCACAAAATGGGAGAAAATATTTGCAAACGATGTGAACAACAAGGGCTTAATTTCCAAAATATATAAATAGCTCATATAACTCAATAACAAAAAACAGACAATCAAAAAATGGGCAGGGACATCCCTGGTGGTCCAGTGGTTAAGAATCCACCTTCCAATGCAGAGGATGCAGGTCCGATCCCTGGTCGAGGAACTAAGATCCCACATGCTGCGGGGCAACAAAGCCTATGCACCGCAACTACTGAGCCCGTGTGCCACAACTACAGAGCCAATGCGCTCTGGAGCCTGCATGCCACAACTAGAGAGAAGCCCACATGCCACAACTAGAGAGGAGCCTGTACACCGCAACAAAGAGCCCGCGTGCCACAACAAAAGATCCTGCACACTGCAACTAAGACCTGATGCAGCCAAAAATAAATCAATATATTTTTTTAAAAAGATATTTTTTAAAAATGGGCAGAAGACCTCAATAGACAGATGGATATACAGATGGCCAACAGGCACGTGAAAAGCTGCTAAACATCACTAATTATTAGAGAAATGCAAATCAAAACTACAATGAGGTATCACCTCACACCAGTCAGAATAGCCATCAACAAAAAGTCTAGAAATAATAAATGCTAGAGAGGGTGTGGAGAAAAGGGAACCCTCCTACACTGTTGGTGGGAATGTAAATTGGTATAGCCACTATGGAGAACAGTAAGGAGGTTCCTTAAAAAACTAAAAATAGAGCTACCATATGATCTAGCAATCCCACTCCTGGGCATGTATCTGAAGAAAACCATAATTCGAAAAGATACATGCACCCCAGTGTTCACTGCAGCACTATTTACAAGAGCCAGGATATGGAAGTAACCTAAATGTCCACTGACAGAGGAATGGATAAAGAAGGTGTAGTACATATATACAGTGGAATATTACTCAGCCATAAAAAAGAACAAAATAACGCCATCTGCAGCAACATGGATGGACCTAGAGTTTGTCATACTGAGTGAAGTAAGTCAGACAGAGAAAGACAAATATCATATGATAACACTTATATGTGGAATCTAAAAAGTGGTACAAATGGACTTATTTACAGAACAGAAATAGTCACAGATTGGGGGGAGGGATAAATTGGGAGATTGCAATTGACATAAACACACTACTATATATAAAATAGATAACTAATAAGGACCTACTGTATAGCACAGGGAAATCTACTCAATACTCTGTAATAGCCTATATGGGAAAAGAATCTAAAAAAGAGTGGATAGGGCTTCCCTGGTGGCGCAGTGGTTGAGAGTCTGCCTGCCAATGCAGGGGACATGGGTTAGAGCCCTGGTCTGGGAAGATCTCACATGCCGCGGAGCAGCTAAGCCCGTGAGCCACAACTACTGAGCCTGCGCGTCTGGAGCCTGTGCTCCGCAACAAGAGAGGCCGCGACAGTGAGAGGCCCGCGCACTGCGACGAAGAGTGGCCCCCACTTGCCGCAACTAGAGAAAGCCCTCGCACAGAAACGAAGACACAACACAGCCAAAAATAAATAAACATATATATATATAAAATAATAATAATAATAATAAAGTTAAAAGAGTGGATATATGTATATGTATAATTGATTCACTTTGCTGCACACCTGAAACTAATACAACATTGTAAATCAACTATACTCCAATAAAAACTTTTTTTTTAAAGTTATGTGCACCCCAATGTTCACAGTGGCACTACTTACATTAGACAAGACATGGAGGCAACCTAAGTGTCCATCTACAGAGGAATGGATAAAGAAGATGTGGTACATATATACAATGGAATATTCCTCAACCATAAAAAAGAATGAAATAATGCCATCTGCAGCAACATGGATGGACCTAGAGACTGTCACACTGAGTGAAGTAAGTCAGACAGAGAAAGACAAATATTATACGATATCACTTATATGTGAAATCTAAAAAATAGTACAAATGAAATTATTTACAAAACAGGATAGACTCACAGACATAGAAAACAAACTTATGGTTACCAAAGGGGAAGGGGGAGAAGGGATAAACTGGGAGTATGGGATTAACAGATGTACAATACCATCTATAAAACAGATAAACAAGGATTTACTGTATAGCACAGGGAGCTATATTTAATTATCTTGTAATAAACTATAATAGAAAAGAATCCAAAAAAAGAATATAGATCTATACATATATATATATAACCAAATCATTTTGCTGTATACCTGGAACTAATAAATGTTGTAAATCAACTATACTTCAAAACAAAAAATTTACAAATAAAAAAATAAAGAAGAGGCAATGTGGAAACGGCATGATTGGCTAGAAAGTTGGGACTTCCTTATAAGGCCAGCAGGTCCTATTTTCTAGGGTAAAGTAAGCTAGCTAAAGCTGAGTTGGAGGACCGTGAGCGATATACATTAGGATTCCTTGACAGGTGTTTCTGGAAGTGTAGGCTGACTTAGGTTTTGTTATGTGACATGGGCCAGGCCACTAGGGTGGCTTCCATTTTGTGGGTCCCCATATACAAATTAACTTTATCAGTTACATATATTCACCAACCTTAATTTGGTTTCTTAAATAGGTTTTAGGTTTCTTAAGTTACCCTTCAACTGTTATTTGGCTTCTTAAGTAGACTTCCATGGTGAGATAAGAGAGACTAAATGAATTAAGTGAATATCAGAGGGTTTGGCAATTACATTTTATTACAAACTCACTTCTTTTGTACAAGTCAATGTCATACAATAAGGTAGCTTTTTAGGGGTAAATCTCCACTGGCTAGGCTGGCAACTGAAGTTCCAGACTTGCAGAGTGAGATGATTGAGTCTTGAAGTATAGAGATCACTACCAACACCCACAGCTTTCTTTACCATCAATACCACTGTCAATATTCTGCTTCTATTATGTGGGGGGGAGAACGAGGTGTCTTATTTCTTCTTTTTAGCATTATGATATCTGACTCATGATGTTATTCATCATGAGTCAGGAATATTCATAATATTGAGTGGTAATCATTTTAAATATCATCATTGCTTCTGGACTATTAGTAAAACTAGTGGTGAAAATTTTACTCATTGAAGAACTTTACATCTTAAAATTCTCTTTTAATATGCTTATATTGGTTCAAAAGACAATGACTCGGGGCTTCCATGGTGGCGCAGTGGTTGAGAATCTGCCTGCCAATGTAGGGGACACGGGTTCGAGTCCTGGTCTGGGAAGATCCCACATGCCGCGTAGCAACTGGGCCCGTGAGCCAAAACTACTGAGCCTGCGTGTCTGGAGCCTGTGGTCCGCAACAAGAGAGGCCGCAACAATGAGAGGCCCACACACCGTGATGAAGCGTGGCCCCCGCTTGCCACAACTAGAGGAAGCCCTCGCACAGAAACGAAGACCCAACACAGCCAAAAATAAATAAATAAATTTATAAAAAAAAAAAAAAAAGACAATGACTCTTCCACTTTGGGGTTTTCACAAAATTCATTTATTATCTTAGTGTGTAGATATCAAAGTGGCCACCAACAATTACTGCTTTATTCTCTTTCTATGTGATGCAGGAAGTGGGATTATCAGTGACTACAGGCAGCATAAATTATTCCAGTACTCAGCTTTCTTTTTAGGATAGATTTATTTAAATTGGCTAGAATGTATTAATCTTGCTTAATTCAAAATTGCTAAAAGTAGTACATACATTAGCTTTCCAAAATAGTCCTATTTGTTACTATAAATGTTCAAGATCTTCAAAGTATTTCTGTTGCTAAACAAGAATAATTTCCAAAGATTCTTCAGACCAGATGGTGAAATGATATATAAAAATTCAATTTCTTGTAATATGACGTCAATAATACAAAAAGTTCAGAGTCTCCAATTCCTTTTTCAATTTAAAAATTCCAGTGGATCAACTTATTTTTAAATTATAGCTCTAGTCTTTGGGCTTCCTGTAAATTTCTTGTCAACATCTTTTGAATTACGTTATGAAAGTGCTGTCTTTAAAATTAATTATTTACTTGTCTTCATCCAAAGTATTTTTTTCTAAACTGCTTACTTAATTTACTAATGAAAGAGCACATTTAAAAGCTTTAATTTTTATTAACAGCTGAAGATTTCAAAATGTCATTTTTCCTTTTAAGATTTCACATAAGTCTTCATTATGTGTTTCCAGGAGAAAAATACACTCATTTACTTAGAGATAAATATAATCCCTCTATATTTCATCATTAACCTAGTACAACTAATTCCTTAATGTCAGTGACTATGCAGGATTTTTCCAGCCCTGGTGGCCCTCAGACCCACTCCTCACCTTTCCCTGTTCTGCTCTGTATTGCAGGTGCCCATGTTCTCTGGCCCCTGTGTCAGCTGGCTTCCAGATGAGTTTGGCCAATGGGGGACACTGATAGAGACTGGAGGCTGGGATATTGAGAGACTGGAAGGAGAGAGGAAAGAAGAAATCAGGGTCTTTGTCCCTCCTTCCTCTCTGCCTCAGGAGGCAACTGAAGCAGCAACTGGCTCTCCTGTCTGTTCCTAGCTCCCCACTGGAGAGTCCTACCAGGATTCCAGCTTTCTCAGGTATGCCGGTCAGGGTCCAATCGGGAGAGAAAACCCACAAGTAATGTGAATGGAGAAGGTTTAATATAAAGAATTATTCACTGTAATAGACACTGGAGTAATGCAGGACTGGTCAGTAGGAAATGAAGAGAAATCTAAAGAACACAATAATAGCAAATATAAGGAGCAGTTACAACTCTGGGGCTCAGAGAGAGCAAGTATGATCTACCCCTAGCTCACCAAGACTAAGATCCAGATCTTGCCGGAGACAGAATAGCTACGGCTCACTAGATGGTGAAGTTTGCTATGGTACCACACAAGCAGAACTTGCTGAGATACTGAGGGAAGCCAGCTAGAGGAAGATGCCCCACCTCAGAACTGCAAAGCTACTCCAGGGGATGCTAGAAGAAACTACCCACAGGGAGGTACTGTGTGCTACTGGCACACAGTAGCAGATACTGCAGAAACTGCGTGCACTGCAGGAGCCGGGAGCTGTAGAAGCAGCATATACTTCAGGAGCACCAGTGAGAGAAGCACATGAGAATCAAGAAGAGAGAGGAAAAAACCGTCCTCCTGACAAAGCTTAATATCATGCCAATTGATAAAGGAGAAACACTTGGAGGGAGAAATATTTACAAGGCCTGTATTACTTTGCTATAGCTGCATAACGTATTACCACAAACTCAGTAATTTAAACAGCACAGATGTATTATCTCACAGCTTCTGTGGGCTAGGGGTCTGGCACATTTTGTCTAGGTTCTCTGCTCAGGGTCTCATAAGGCTGAAATCAAAGTGTCAGCTGGCTGCATCTTCATCTCGAAGCTCAAGAAGGAAGTGATCATTTAGGTTGTTCGAATAATTCAGTCCCTTGCAGGTGTAGGACTTGAAGTCCTTATTTTTTTGTTGGCTGTCTACTGAGGACCACTCTCAACAAATAGAGGCCGCTCTTGCCATGTCACCCTCTCAACAGGCTCTCATAAACAGTGTTTTATTTCTTCCAGCTTTATTGAGATATAATTGACATACAGCACTGTATACGTTTAAGATGTACAGCATGAGTTGACTTATGTGCATCACGAAATGATTATCACAATAAATTTAGTGAACACCATCATCTCACATAGATACAACATTAAATAAATAGAAAAAAATGTTTCCCTTCTAAGGAGAACCCATAGGATTTGCTCTCTTAACAACTTTCATACATAACATACAGCAGTTAATTATAATTATCACATTATAACTTACATCCCTAGTACTTATTTATCTTATAACTGGAAGTTTGTACCTTTTGACTCCCTTCCTCCAATTTCTCCCAGCCCCACCTCTGGTAACCACAAATCTCATCTCTTTTGCTATGAGTTTGCTTTTTGTTTTTGAAGTATAATTGACCAACAATACTGTATTAGTTCCTGTTACACAACATAGTGATTTGATATTACTATACATTTCAAAATTATCACGATAAATCTAGTTACCATCTGTCATCAAAGATATTACGTAGTTATTGACTATATTCCACACACTATACATCTCATACTGTGACTCATTATTTTGATCTAAAAGTCTGTACCTCTTAGTTCCCTCACCTGTTTCTATCCTGCACCCACCCCCTCCCCTCTGGCAACCACCCTTTTGTTCTCTGTGTCTATAACTCTGTTGCTGTTTTTCATTTCCAACATAGAAATCCTTAATTACTGTCAATCTCTTTTGAATAGTTTTTAGGGATGAAAAACTCATTACTTTACTAAGTGGACTGTTACTTTTGGAGCACAGGCTCCGGACACGCAGGCTCAGTGGCCATGGCTCACGGGCCCAGCTGCTGCGCGGCATGTGGGATCTTCCCGGACCGGGGCACGAACCCGCGACCCCTGCATCGGCAGGCGGATTCTCAACCACTGCGCCACCAGGGAAGCCCCTGGCCTGTTACTTTTGAGGATTTATGATTGTTAAGAGATTCTTCACTGTGATGAACTAAAATCTGTTTTGTAATTAATTGAGGTATAGTTGATTTAAAATATTATATCAGTTTCAGGTGTGCAACAGAGTGACTCAAAATTTTTATAGATTATACTCCATTTAAAATTATTATAAAATATTGGCTGTATCCTCTGTGCTGTACAATATATCCTTGTAGCTTTTTTTAAGTACTTATTTATTTATTTATTTATTTATTTTTGGCTGTGTTGGGTCTTAGTTGCAGCAGGCGGGATCTTTCTTGTGTCGTATGGGCTTCTCTCTAGTTGTGGTGTGTGGGTTTTCTCTCTCTAGTTGTGGCACACAGGCTCCAGAGCGCGTGGGCTCTGTAGTTTGCGGCACACGGGCTCTATAGTTGAGGCGCACAGGCTTAGATGCCCTGCGGCACGTGGGATCTTAGTTCCCCGACCAGGGATCGAACCCATGTCCCCTGCATTAGAAGGCAGATTGTTTACCACTGGACCACCAGGGAAGTCGCAGCTTATTTATTTTATACATAGTAGGTTGTACCTCTTAATCCCCTATCCCAATCTTGTCCCTCTCCTTTTCCCTCTCCCCATTTGTAACCACTAATTTGTTCCCATGTGATATCTTGCATCTCCAGGTAATCCAGGCCCCTTTGTACTATATTATATCAGAGGATGGAAGGTTAACATAGCCCTAGGACAAGAACATAAATGTACATTGCTGTGTCCATCTGTGTGCAAACTGCTTCTTATTCTCCTTACCAGGACAGAAAAAAATGAATTCATCACATCAACAGTCTGTACCTGAGAACATATTAATCTTCTCTGGCAAGGATACAGCTAATAAAGCAGACTACACCCTTTGGGCTTTGGATCTGAAAACTGACTCACATAGAGAAACTCGGCATGGAATCACGACTTTTTATTTGGGTGGCAGCCCTCTGCCTCCTGATCATCCATTCTTGATTTCTTTCTATTTTACAGATTGAGCAATACTCAAAACTCTTTATTGGTTGTCCATTCATCTTGACCCTAGACACGTGATCTCTTAACCTCTATAGCTCTCTGTGTCAGACTCCTCTAAGGGCCACTCTACCCTTTCTGCTTATTATTATAATTGCATCCACTTTGCTTCTGATGGGTTTGGTGCTACTACTTGGCCTATGTTACTTTAGGATCCTACCATCCCCATGGCTATCACTGCTGAAGCCCTGACCTAGTTAACACTGAGATAGTTACCATTAAGTTTCTCAGTGATTCTTGTGCCCCGTTTACCAGCACATTCCTTACCACTTTAGTCAATGGAATATCATCTGGATTCTTTTTCAGAACATAGGCAGCAGGAAGGTTTTTCAGACTCATATATCTACTCTAGAATGCACATATCTCTGAGCCTTTTAATCTCTTACTGTCTTCCAAAGCAGTGTCAATCTTCTCTTTCACTTTTTCAAATCTTCCTCAAAAACCATCCTTGCAGGGCTTCCCTGGTGGCACAGTGGTTGAGAGTCTGCCTGCCGATGCAGGGGACATGGGTTTGTGCCCCAGTCCGGGAAGATCCCACATGCCGCGGAGCAGCCAGGCCCATGAGCCATGGCCGCTGAGCCTGTGCTTCCGGAGCCTGTGCTCCGCAATGGGAGAGGCCACAACAGTGAGAGGCCCGCATACCACAAACAAACAAACAAACAAAAAACCATCCTTGCAGCAAGTTGACACTATTTTCCAAGGTGTTAAAGCCTGTGTTATAGAAGGATGCTCCCATATTCATAAATTCTTCCTTATCCAATGTTATACCTTATCTCACCCCCATTAAACCAGCATCCTTAGAATCCAACCTCATATATACTCATTCATCTCCTGCCAATACATGTTGGTCCATTTCCTCCCTTATAAGCTAAGGGAAGTGCTAGCTTATATTGTTATTTGACCCTACTAATTAGTCTGGTAGCCAGGATGGGAGATGGGCGTTGATTATGGGGAGTGGGTGCATATTATCTTACAATGGAAGGGCTTCTACACCATCTTCAAGTACAGGAGGATCACTGGCCTTTAAAAGGAAGAAAAGGCCTACTTGTTCAGGCCCAGAGGGTCCGGGGGAATCTGAGGATTCAAGATTTTTAACTTCATCAACCCAGGTGAGATATCCCCATCTCAAGTTTCAGGGTTCCACTCCTACTCATTTGAGACCCTGATCTGTCATGGCTCAGAATTCATTCTCCGATGGAGTTTTTGCTGCTATTAAAAAGTCCTGGCCCTGATCTTAAACTTTTCCTGATGTCTGGCTGCAGGATTTGAGAGTTTGCTTGTATGCTGCCAAGGAGGGCTTTTGGCTTTCACATTTCATCATGAATTGGAGGTTAATCGTCCTCAATATTTCACTATTTTTTCTCCAATGTTTCAATAGCATACAGCAAGAGCCATTTAATTCTGTAGCCCTTATATTTACTACTTCTTCCAAACATCTCAAAGACCTAAGTTATTATACTTTGCAGGACATCCCTTCCACTAGAGTTCTATCCCAGCTCACTACCAGTGAAAGTTTTAACAACTGCACAGATGCAGCACGCCATGCACCATCAACATTCCATCTGCTACCACTGATGGAATCCACATTGCTAGCCAGCCGATGGGCTGTCATTGCTAAGACAGCACGGGCACCAACTTTCCTAGATGGAATTCCCTCAGAAACAGATTCTGAAGCATAGATTTCCATGCAGGAGGCTTACTGGAGGGTACTTTCAGGAACAATACCTGTAAGACAGTGAAGGAAGTAGGATGGGGTAGAAGGAGATGAGTTGAACTGCTTAGGAGTTGCATCAGAGGCTTCAGGTGATCTTATGGGGAGCTCTGGAGCTATATGACACTTTGAGTTGTCTCAAATAGAGGCAAGGGGCTGAATCTTTGTACCTCTGCATTAACTAATCACTGGATGCAGGCATACCCTGAGGACAGGTGTGAATTCGGGCAAATTAGCACCCTTCAGCAAGGAACTCAGATGTGTGAGCTGTCAGCAGTCAACATCCCCAACAGCTAGGAGAATTAGCACCTCTGTCCAGAAGGAGGGATCCGGGCAGCACACCATAGCATCCACTATGGTTAGTTTCTGCTCATACCCTACAGATTCACAAGCCAAGAGAAAAGCAAGATGTATTGAAGCAGTCCAAAAGAATTTAGATAACTACTGTATTCTTGAAGAGATCTGCTTCTAAGATGGGAATGCTGAGGAAACGATGGGTTAATAAAGTATGATGTTGACACTACAAGGGAGTAAACTGAGGTCATTTACGACTTCCTTGATGTCCATGACCATACCTTTCCTTGAGTCTCTTCCTTCCTATCTGAGCACCCTCCGGTTTCCTTCACTGACTCATTTTCTACGATCTTCCCCTTCCCCACACCTCCAAAGATGTGGCCTATGTTTCCTCCTCACCCTCTTCTCACTCTGCACTTTCTTCCTTGTCTGTTTCACTTTGTCCCTTAGATATGGATGACACACCGATCTACAGCTCCAGTTCTCACCTCACTTCTGAGCTCCTCACTTCTGAGCTTTAGAATCTAATTTCCTGCTACCTACTGGACATTCCTTCCACTCCCACCTCAAATTCAACACATCCAAAACTAAATTCCTTAATATAACATTCACGGGCCATCACAATCTGGCCCCTATCTAATTGGGCTATTCCTCCTCTGCATTCACTGACATTCTGTCTTTTCTGCTGGTTATTTTCTATATACGTGTGCATTTTTTGTCTTTTTGCCTTTACACATACTACTCCTTCTGCCTGAGATGCCCTATTTAGCCTCTTCCATTTATCAGAATTCAACTCACTGTCCAAATCCCAGGTTGCATGTCACCTTATTTAAGAAGTCCTTCCTAATACCACAGGCAGAATTAATCTCTTCTACCGGCTTTTATTTATATCTCCAATCAGACGGTTACCATAGTCTACCCTTTATTATACTTATTGAGATTTTATTTGTCTCTCTCACTAGGTTGTTAACTTTCTCAAGACTTGCACTGTCAGGCTTCCCTGGTGGAGCAGTGGTTAAGAATCCACCTGCCAATGTGGGATATACAGGTTTGATCCCTGGTCTGGGAAGATCCCACATGCCAGAGGGCAACTAAGCCCATGAACCACAACTACTGAGCCCGTGCACTGCAACTACTGAAGGCCACGCGCCTAGAGCCCGTGCTCCACAACAAGAGAAGCCACTGCAATGAGAAGCCCATGCACCACAATGAAGAGTAGACCCCGCTCGCCGCAACTAGAGAAAGCCCGTGCACAGCAACGAAGACCCAATACAGCCAAAAATAAATAAAAAATAAAAAAATTTAAAAAGCTTTCGTTTCACTCACAGGAGTATACTAGAAGACTGGGAAAAAGGGAAAAGATAAAAGTAGGCATGACTGTGACAAGATAGCTGCTGAGTGGGAAAGAGAAGAGAGAATCAGCGTACCCTCCTCCTCAGCCAGCGTTAACATTAGATGCCTTCTGCTGGCTGGGGTCCAGTTATCTCTCAGTAAGATGGCCTTTCCCACTTCAGCAAGGACTCCTTTAAAGTCACTTGGGCCTTGCGATGGGATTCACACAGACATAAGAAACAACTCAGGATTGTCACAGTCAATAATGATTCCAAGTAACTAGATATTTCATCTACTAAGAGTTAGCTCTCCTTAAATACTATTTGCCCCAAATCTTCTAGAGTAGCAGTGTTTTCCCTTCTACCTGTGGGCAGTCCTGGTCTTTTGAATAGGTAGTGGTTTTCATTCCCATCCCTACTCCACCCCAAATCACACATACCTTAGCCTTTTTTATTATTATTATTGTTTCATTCCTTTGGTTCATAAAGATTTCTTCATAAAATGAAAATATCCCTGAGAGGTATTCAGGTTCCATCAATTAACATTTTAGTTACCAATTAAGCCAGTATGTAAAAGCCAAATCTTAAAGGAAATGAGGTGTGGTGGTCAGTTCTATATGCCAACTTGGCTAGACATAGTCCCCAGTTATTTAATCAAACACTAATTTAGGTGTTACAGTGAAGGTGTTTTGTAGATGTGAATTAAATCCGTAATCAGTTGACTTTAAGGAAGATTCTTTAAGGAAGACAATCTGGTGGGCCTGATTCAATCAGTTAAAAGGTTTTAAGAACAGAACTGAGGTTTCTCTGAAGAAGAAATTCCTCTGTGGATAACAGCTTCAGCTGACACCCAAGAGTCCCAGTCTGCCCGTCCTGATGGCCTACCCTACGTGTGCCTTGCCAGCCACCACAATCATGTAAGCCAATTCCAGGCTGTAAATTTCTAAATATATCTCCTACTGGTTCTGTTTCTCTGGTTGAACCCTGACTGAGGATTGGGGGCTGGGCAAGAAGAGGGGAGAGGCCTGCATAGAGGAGTAAAGGAAGAGGAGCAGGCAGCAAAGGAAATGCTGACAGGGGAGTTCATTTGACAATTCTGCCCAAGGAAGGCTTTGTTTGAGAAAATAAAAGAAAGGACAGAAAACTCTCAGAAGACACTGAGAGTTCAAAGTAAAGAAAGGTAGAAAAGGTGGGGAGACACACCACAAACTCACTCTTCTTCAGCAGCTTTAGTTAGTGGCAGCAGTGGGGTAGAGAGGGAATACTGACTTTCTAACAGAACTTAGTATCTTCAGATTGCATGAAAGCTCTTCCTCAGAACAGCACAAGCTTACTTTAGCTTCTTTGTACATTTCTATTCTTTCATGTAACCAGAGAGGCAAATGCATACCTTTGCAACTAATGCTTCCAGACTCATCTGCAAAATCAAATGCACCTGAAAAAAAAAAAGAGAGCAGAGAGGGAATTGGTTTCCTTCTATATCTAGAGGGTTTCCCCAAATATCATGAATAATTCTGGCAAATTTTCCAGAAACTAGTAGGTATTCTAAGCTAAGTATGTATTTGAATAACTCAAGAGCAAGAATATAATCTAAGTTGGAAAAAATAAAATGCTTGGATAAATACACACTTAAATAAGCAAGTCAGTAAAAAGATGCCAATATACATGAGCATTGAAAGGAAGGAAAAAATGGTGCAGCCTTCAAGGGACTCTAAGAAGAAAACTACATGGGCATGATAAAAAACCAGGAATAAGCAAAAAGTTAGAGGTCCAAAACTAGACAGAGTTAAAACTGTACCAAAAATTAAAGGAATCAGCAACTGGATGTTGCTACCAAGAATGGTTAGTAAACCTTTTAGAAAAGACAAACATATTTATTGAGCACTTATTATACGACAGACACTGTGTTACATGGTTAATCTCATTTAGGCTCCACCAGAACCCTAGAAGGAATATAACAGTAATATTGTCTTTATTTTACAAATGGAGTAACTAAAGCTCACAGAGGTTAGCAGCTTACCCATGGCCACCCAGGTAAATACATGATTGTACATGCCATGGTTAAAAGAAGTAAGTCTGTCTCTTTTATCTCTGGGTTTCCAATGTCTAAGCACATATTGAGTATATAAATTATTATAATGATCATATAAATTGTAGTGAATGGTGGAAGACTTGACTGTCTGACCTTAGAGAACACACTATCTCTATTCTACACTAACACTAACAGCCTATTTTCTTAGTTATCACTTTTTGTTCGTTTGTTTTGGGTGTTTGTTGCTGTGTGGGGGCTTTCTCTAGTTGCGGTGAGCGGGGGCTACTCTTTGTTGTGGTGCACGGGCTTCTTTACCTTACTTAGTTAGACTGAGTAAGGTAAAAAGAAAAGATTCGAATAAATAAAATCATAAATGGAAGAAAAGATATACAACTGATGCCATGGAAATTAAAAGGATCATAAAAGACTACTATGAACAATTATACACCAATTGGATAAACTAGAAGAAATTAGAACTCTGGCACACTGTTGGTAGGAATGCACAATTGTACAACTGCTATAGAAAACGGTATGAAGCTTCCTCAAAAAATTCGAAACAGAACTACCATATGATCCAGCAATCCCACTTTTGGGTATTTATCTAAGAAAACTGAAATCAGGATCTCAAAGATATTAGCACTTCTATGTTCATTGCAGCACTATTCACAATAGCAAAGATGTGGAAACAAATGTCCAATGACAGATAAATCGATAAAGAAAATGTGATATACACATTCAACAGAATACTGTTCCACCTTTAAAAAGAAAGAAATTCTGCAATATGCAATAAGATATATGAATCTTGAGGACATTATGCTAAGTGAAATAAGCCAGTCATAGAAAGACAAATACTGCATGATTCCACTGATATCAGGTATCTAAAATAGTCAAATTCATATAATCAAAGAGTGGAGTGGTGAGGGGTTGGTGGTGAGGGAAACGGGGAGTTACAACAGGCAGAAAGTTTCCGTTAAGCAAGAGGAGTAAGTTCTAATTTACAGATTGTTGGGTGAATGGCTCCCAGATATCTGACTCACAGCAGGGAAGCCCTGAAAACAGAGTGGTAGGGCGCCCAGAAGTGTCTCAGGAGGACCCCTTCCCAGCCACAGAAAGGCTGGTTGGAGGCTGCTGACACAAAACCAATGCCCAGGTACTGGCCTGAGGCACAGGCAGCCTGGCTGCTGCTCAGGGCTTGGGGAAGAGAAGAAGCATCTGGCTTCTGCTTAGAAGTCTCCACAGCAAGAGCTGTACTTGCTAGGACAAGCACCTTTGCAAAGAAAATGTCCCATTTGTTAAGCAGTTGATCTCTGATAAAAATAAAGCCCAATTAGTAAGTAAACTGCGTCCTCTGAAAGATGAACCACGGCCTTTATATCCTTGGGAACCAGGTTTCTCTAAAGTTGGCCTTATCACACTGAAGCTGGGCATGATGCCTTTATGGACCAAGGATGGTCAAAAGCATATAGTCACGGGCTTCCCTGGTGGCGCAGTGGTTGAGAATCCGCCTGCCGATGCAGGAGACATGGGTTCGTGCCCCGGTCCGGGAAGATCCCACATGCCGCGGAGCGGCTGGGCCCGTGAGCCATGGCCGCTGAGCCTGCGCGTCCGGAGCCTGTGCTCCGCAAAGGGAGAGACCACAACAGTGAGAGGCCCGCCTACCACAAAAAAAAAAAAAAAAAAAAAAAAGCATATAGTCACATTACTTCAGATACAAGACTGTCACATACTAAAATATACTCCAAAGGAAAACCATAATGGGAAAATGGCAGCCCTAACTGTAGGAGGAAAAACTGTAACACATGTCTATAACTCTGCATTTCTATTGGAAATTTACCGAGAACTTGGATTGCTGCCAGTATGGAACGTTAAAACCTTTCACGTAACAGACAACGCTGTCATTAAACCAGGCACTCCTCGTTATGTTTCTCCCAGACAGTATATGAATGTCACAACAAAAACGATATTGGTAAAGGTTTTCAAGGCATCATGACAATAAGGGGATTTAAAGGCCAGCCTCCTACTCATGGTCCAACAAAAATCCACAGGAGACCTAGAACAATTTCAACCCGTGATGTTGCCACAGCCTGGCCTGGAACTAAAATGCCTGGACAAATGGGAAGCACAGATAGGACAGCATATGGACTGCAAGTGTGGACACAAAACACAACATAAGCTATATAAGTGGCTCTGCACTTGGACATAAAAATGGCTCAGAGATTCTAAACTGCCTGCATATAAGGATTCCTATTAAAATTTATTATTCCCTATATATTTTCCTAATGGAGAAGAAGAGGAACAACCAGACCATTTATATGATAAAAACATGTAACAACACAGTATGTAACCCTATTACATTTGCCTAACCTCACTGGACATGACAGAACCTCACATGTTCTTTGAGTTTTGATGAACCAGAACAATAAGACAGCCAGGATTTATATTCTCTTTTCTCAACCACAGCAATACCATTATTGTTATCTTTGTCAAAGGCATAAATATATCACTGGTTCTCCAACTGAATTTTGTTAGAAAAATTACTACTTAAACAAACTACTACTTAAAAAATTACTACTTAAACAAAAATTACCCCTTAAGTAGATTGGATATGCCAAAATTAGATGGATTGGCAGTTTGCATATTAGCAAAATCTTTGTAATTTGAAGGATTTATTCTCTTTTACTGCATATTTCCCAAGTTGTCTTAAAGTATTCATAAATATAACCTCTTTTATTTAAAAGAAAAATGAGGGAGTGGCCAGGATGGTAGAGTAGGAAAATCCTGAGCCAGCCTCCTCTCATGGGCACACCAAAGTTACAACTACTTACAGAGAAACTATTGATGAGAAAGACCTGAAGACTAGCAGAAATAATCTCCTACAACTAAAGATATAAAGAAGGAACCACGGGGCTTCCCTGGTGGCGCAGTGGTTGAGAGTCCGCCTGCGGATGCAGGGGACACGGGTTCGTGCCCCGGTCTGGGAAGATCCCACATGCCGCGGAGCGGCTGGGCCCGTGAGCCATGGCTGCTGAGCCTGCGCGTCCGGAGCCTGTGCTCCGCAACGGGAGAGGCCACAACAGTGAGAGGCCCACGTACCAAAAAAAAAAAAAAAAAAGAAGGAACCACAATGAGAGGGTAGGAGGGGTAGAGACGAGGTGTAGCCAGGACTCATACCCCGGGGGTGGGTGACCCACAAATAATTATAATTGCAGAGGCTCTCCCCAAGGAACACGAGGTCTGAGTCCCACATCAGGCTCCCCAGCCCAGGGGTTCTACACCAGGAAGATGAGTCGCCAAAACGTTTTGACTTTGAAGGGCAGTGGGGCTTACTTTCTGGAGACCCAGAGGGCTGTGGGAAAGAGTCCACTCTTAACCAGGTGCACACAAAATCTCACACACACTGTGTCTCAGGACAGGAGCAGTAATTTGAAAGGAGCCTGGGTCAGACCCACCTACTGATCTGGGAGAGCCTCCTGAAGAAGCAGGAGGCAACTGGAGCTCACCCTGGAGACACAGACACTGGCAGCATCCATTATGGGGAATCATCTACCAGAAGGACATTGATGCTAGCAAGTGCCACTTTGGAGTCTTCCCTCTAGCTTGTTAGCACCAGGACTGGACCCACCCACCAGCCCGTTGGCACCAGTACTGGGATGCCTCAGGCCAAGCAGCTAGCCAGGCAGGGATTCAGCCCCAACCATGCAGTGGAGTACTACTCAGCCATAAAAAAGAATGAAATCTTGCCATTTGCAACAATGTGGATGGGCCTAGAGGGTATTATGCTAAGTGAAATAAGTCAGACAGGAGAAAGACAAATACTGTATCATTTCACTTATACGTGGAATCTAAAAATCAAAACAAATGAACAAACATGGTAAAACAGAAACAGAGTTATAGATACAGAGAACAAAAGGGTGGTTGCCAGAGGGGAGGGGGTGGGTGGAGGATAGAAATAGGTGAGGAGGATTAAGAGGTACAGACTCCTAGATGCAAAATAAATGAATCACGGTATGAAATGTACAGTGTGGGGAATATGGTCAGTAATTATGTAATATCTTTGTAGGGTGACAGATGGTAACTAGACTTATTGTAGTGATAATTTTGAAATGTATAGCAATATACAATCACTATGTTGTGTAACAGGAACTAACATAATGTTGTAGGTCAATTATACTTCAAAAACAAACTCATGATCATCTCAATAGATGCAGAGAAAGCTTTTGACAAAATTCAACACTCATTTATGATAAAAACCCTGCAGAAAGTAGGCATAGAGGGAACTTTCCTCAACATAATAAAGGCCATATATGACAAACCCACAGCTAGCATCGTTCTCAATGGTGAAAAACTGAAACCATTTCCACTAAGATCAGGAACAAGACAAGGTTGCCCACTCTCACCACTCTTATTCAACATAGTTTTGGAAGTTCTAGCCACAGCAATCAGAGAAGAAAAAGAAATAAAAGGAATCCAAATAGGAAAAGAAGAAGTAAAGCTGTCACTGTTTGCAGATGACATGATACTATACATAGAGAATCCTAAGGATGCTACCAGAAAACTACTAGAGCTAATCAATGAATTTGGTAAAGTTGCAGGATACAAAATTAATGCACAGAAATCTCTGGCATTCTTATACACTAATGATGAAAAATCTGAGAGTGAAATTAAGAAAACGCTCCCATTTACCATTGCAACAAAAAGAATAAAATATCTAGGAATAAACCTACCTAAGGAGACAAAAGACTTGTATGCAGAAAACTATAAGACACTGATGAAAGAAATTAAAGATGATACAAATAGGTGGAGAAATATACCATGTTCTTGGATTGGAAGAATCAACATTGTGAAAATGACTATACTACCCAAAGCAATCTACCGATTCAATGCAATCCCTATCAAATTACCACTGGCATTTTTTACAGAACTAGAACAAAAAATTTCACAATTTGTATGGAAACACAAAAGACCCCGAATAGCCAAAGCAATCTTGAGAACGAAAAATGGAGCTGGAGGAATTAGGCTCCCTGACTTCAGACTCTACTACAAGGCTACAGTAATCAAGACAATATGGTACTGGCACAAAAACAGAAATATAGATCAATGGAACAGGATAGAGAGCCCAGAGATAAACCCACACACATATGGTCACCTTATCTTTGATAAAGGAGGGAAGGATATACAGTGGAGAAAAGACAGCCTCTTCAATAAGTGGTGCTGGGAAAACTGGACAGCTACATGTAAAAGTATGAAATTAGAACACTCCCTAACACCACACACAAAAATAAACTCAAAATGGGTTAAAGACCTAAATGTAAGGCCAGACACTATCAAACTCTTAGAGGAAAACATAGGCAGAACACTATACGACATAAATCACAGCAAGATCCTTTTTGACCCATCTCCTAGAGAAATGGAAATAAAAACACAAATAAACAAATGGGACCTAATAAAACTTAAAAGCTTTTGCACAGCAAAGGATACCATAAACAAGACCAAAAGACAACCCTCAGAATGGGAGAAAATATTTGCAAATGAAGCAACTGACAAAGGATTAATCTCCAAAATTTATAAGCAACTCATGCAGCTCAATAACAAAAAAACAAACAACCCAATCCAAAAATGGGCAGAAGAACTAAATAGACATTTCTCCAAAGAAGATATACAGATTGCTAACAAACACATGAAAGAATGCTCAACCTCATTAATCATTAGAGAAATGCAAATCAAAACTACAATGAGATATCATCTCACACCGGTCAGATTGGCCATCATCAAAAACTCTAGAAACAATAAATGCTGGAGAGGGTGTGGAGAAAAGGGAACCCTCTTGCACTGCTGGTGGGAATGTAAATTGATACAGCCGCTATGGAGAACAGTATGGAGGTTCCTTAAAAAACTACAAATAGAACTACCATACGACCCTGCAATCCCACTACTGGGAATATACCCTGAGAAAACTATAATTCAGAAAGACTCATGTACCAAAATGTTCATTGCAGCTCTATTTACAATAGCCAGGACATGGAAGCAACCTAAGTGTCCATCAACAGATGAATGGATAAAGAAGATGTGGCACATATATACAATGGAATATTACTCAGCCATAAAAAGAAATGAAACTGAGTTATTTATAATGAGGTGGATGGACCTGGAGTCTGTCATACAGAGTGAAGTAAGTCAGAAGGAGAAAAACAAATACCGTATGCTAACACATATATATGGACTCTAAGGGAAAAAAATGTCATGAAGAGGTTAGTGGTAGGACGGGAATAAAACACAGACTTACTCGAGCATGGACTTGAGGATATGGGGAGGGGGAGGGGTGGGCTGTGACGAAGTGGGGGAGTGGCAGGGACATATATACACTATCAATTGTAAATTAGATAGCTGGTGGGAAGCTGCTGCATAGCACAGGGAGATCACCTCTGTGCTGTGTGACCGCCTGGGGGGGTGGGATAGGGAGGGTGGGAGAGAGGGTGATGCAAGAGGGAGGAGATGTGGGAGCATGTGTGTATGTATAACTGATTTAGTTTGTTGTAGAGGGAAAACTAACACACTATTGTAAAACAATTATACTACAATAAAGATAAAAAAATAATAATAATAAAAAAAAAATAAAAAAAAATAAATAGAAAAAGAAAAAAAAAAAAAAAAACAAACTCATGAAAAAAGAGATCAGATTTGTGGTTCCCAGAGGTGGGGGTGGGAGGAGGGGGAACTGGATGAAGGCAGTCAAAAGGTACAAACTTCCAGTTACAAGATAAATAAGTACTAGGGATGAAGTGTACAATGTGATAAATATAATTAACACTGCTATATGTTATATATGAAAGTTGTTAAGACAGTAAATCCTAAGAGTTCTCATCACAAGGAAAAACTTACTTTTCTATTTCTTTAAACTATATGAGATGATGAATGTTCACTAAGCTTATTGTGGTAATCATTTCATGATGTGAGTCAAATCATTATGTTGTATACCTTAAATTTATACAATGTTGTATGTCAATTTTATCTCAATAGAACTGGAATGAAAAAATAAAATTTAAAAGATGAATAAGTTCTAGAGATAGGCTATACAACTATCATACCTATAGTCAACAATAATATATTGAATACTTAAAAATTTGTTAAGAGGGTAAATCTCATGTTAAGTGTTCCTTCCACAATAAAATAAAATACAAAAATAACTGAATTGCCAAAGGATTCTAACAAGTATTGGGGTTACTCAAGACGCCCAAGTCCAGAACTCCAAAGTGTGAGACAGATACCTTGCCAGGATCATCAGATACTAGACTTGAGACTTAAATCCCACACACTCTTGGTGACATTTGCTCAAAACCAAGCAGAGGAAGGAAATAGAACTATATAAAAAGAAACACGAATCAGACTTTTGGTCACCTCTATGGTGACAGTAAGGCATGACAGTGGAGTGATTCAATTCACAAACTTCCCTTTGGGAACAATACTAAGGAGCAGAGAACCAGTGAATTTCCTCCCTACAGGTCAGTGTAATATCCTGACCCTCATACCTAACACAGTACCGTGACACTTGGCTCTTCCATAGCAAAAAAGAAAAGGGACACACTCAGAATCACTTTAGCCTTGAACCTGCAGAACGTCCCATACATTCATATTCAGTGCATGCTCCTTGAAAAAACAAACAGTATAACAACATTGTAAATCAACTATACTCCAATATAAAATAAAATTTTTTTAAAAACAGTATATAAAAGTGTAGAATATTTTAAAAGTCTTTTCTCTCCTCCCCACTTTGCCATGTATCCCCATACTTTGCTATCACTTGGATATATATCCTCCCAGCTTGGTGTGCACGTACACTCACATGCATATGCACACACACAATATTCAAAATAAATGATATTATCCTAACCACACCATTCTGCAGTTGGTTTTTCTTAAAATCTGTATAGATGGACCTTGGTTTTTCTACTGGCTGCCTAGTATTACATATGACTAAACAATCCCTCACTGATAGGATACTTTTTATTTTATTTCATTTCTTTTTCCTATTTTTAAAATTTTTATTTAAAAGTAATACTCACCGGGCTTCCCTGGTGGTGCAGTGGTTGAGAATCCGCCTGCCGATGCAGGGGATACGGGTTCGTGCCCCAGTCCGGGAAGATCCCACATGCCACGGAGCGGCTGGGCCCGTGAGCCATGGCCGCTGGGCCTGCGCATCCGGAGCCTGTGCCCCGCAACGGGAGAGGCCACAACAGTGAGAGGCCCGCATACCACAAAAAAAAAAAAAAAAAAAAAAAAAAAGTAATACTCACCTGTAAGTGTTTAATCCACTTGGAGTTTATTTTTGTGTACGCTGTTAGGTAGTGTTCTAATTTCATTCTTTTACATGTAGCTGTCCAGTTTTCCCAGCACCACTTACTGAAGAGGCTGTCTTTTCTCCATTGTATATTCTTGACTCCTTTGTCGTAAATTAGGCACCCATATGTGCGTGGGTTTATCTCTGGGCATTCTATCTTGTACCATTGATCTATATTTCTGTTTTTGTGCCAGTACCATACTGTATTGTTTATTGTAGCTTTGTGGTATAGTTTGAAGTCGGGGAGCCTGATTCCTCCAGCTCCATTTTTCTTTCTCAAGATTGCTTTGGCTATTCGGGGTCTTTTGTGTTTCCATACGAATTATAAAATTTTTTGTTCTAATTCTGTGAAGAATGCCATTGGTAGTTTGATAAGGATTGCATTGAATCTGTAGATTGCTTTGGGTAGTATAGTCATTTTCACAATATTGATTCTTCCAATCCAACAGGGAGGGGATATGGGGACATATGTATGCATATGGCTGATTCACTTTGTTGTACAACAGAAACTACACACAGTATTGTGAAGCAATTATACTCCAATAAAGATCTATTTTTTAAAAAGTAATACTCACACATGTTCTAAAAACTCAGACTGTACAGAAGTGCCTAAAATGAGAAACAAAAACCTCCCACCACCCATCCCCACCAACCCCACCACTCCCACGCCCATTACTCAAAGGTTTTATTAGTAGTTTTTGTCTTAAGTTCTACTGTTGATTACCACTGAAACTATATGTAATATATTTATACCTCTTTTTCTTGATTTATCAACTATATATATTATCTATTGACTCCTCCTGATGAAAAATTAGGAAAAAATAGTACATTCACCACATGGATGAAAATGAAATATGGCATTTGGCTATTGGAACAATCTCAGCCTGCTACTGATAATGAGTCATCTTCTATGGTAATACAACTTGGTTGCTACAAATAATATTTTAATTATAGAAATATAGTGGTTTAGTAATAAATTGGATTTAGGTACAGATAAGCTCCCCCAGGAGACAGAATACCTCACTTCACATCATGGTCCTGCTGCCAATTAACTCTGTGACTGTAAACACATTACTTAACCTCATGGTGCCCTAACTTCTTTTCTCTTTAAATAGGAATAACTATCTCACAGATCTGAAAGAGGATCAAATTAAATCATGCCTTTGAAAATACACTGCAAACCATGGGGGTAGCATTAGCGCCTCTTTAGCCACCTCTGTCATTCCTGGAGCTGGTGAAGGACAAACAAGGCAGAGAGTTGGGCAGACAGGTCAGGCTGCAAGGCCAGGAATCCTCACCTTGCCCTTCGCTTCTCAGGTTTCAGCCCCTAAGACATCTGATGGAATGGAGCTGCCAGCAGGAACAGAAGCTGAACCAGCAGTTGAGTCAGCAGGGCCTGTCATGTATCCCAAGAATATGGGGTCTTAAAGCAAAACCAGAAGCTGAAAGCAGGAGGAATAGATCCCTGCTGCCACTGGTGGCAGCAACAGAGGCACCTACCCCCTCAGCCTGGAACATGATTTAAGTGCCTGGCATGGGGATGGGGAGTGGGATGGATGTAAACATCAGATGTCTAAGTCTTGAGACAGTCCCTGGAACTTACCTTGGGACAGAAGAGCAGAAGGGCAGACAGGAGCTCCTGGCCACAGACGGGTCAATGTCATTGGCTGAGTGACCATCACAGTCCCAGGGTACAGGGGTCACACGGGAGAGCTCAGACCCAGAGGCCTCTGGAGCCCTCACTCTGTGCTCTTGAAGCGAGCTGTCATTCTGTAAAAAATGATCTCTCTGGTGCTAATTCATCTGTAGACATGTGAGGAAAGTTCATTCTGTAATTAATCTAAACATCCCATAAGAATACAGCTGCTAACTCACAGATATAGAAAACAAACTAGTGGTTACCAATGAGAAGAGGGAAGCGGGGGGAGGGACAACATAAGGGTAGGGGAGAGGAAAATGAGATTATTATGGGATTCTATGAAATCACGTGTGAAACTTTTGAAAATTGTAAAGCACTATAGAAATTTTAAAATCTTTCATTCAATTAAAAAAGAAAAGAAAAATAATGTTACAGTGGAAAAAAAAAACAGAATACAGCTGCTAGAGGTCCTTTGTGGAGGGCAGCAAGTCACAGCTCTGTAGTGCCCCCCCTTGCCGTGAGGCTGATTTTGTCAGACTACAGGCTTGTTCCTGCTGGTCTTGAGCTGATTAGGCTTTAACTGTGATGCATAATGGACAAGCTCCATTGGAGACATGGCTGGGATGGGAGGGCACAACCATGAGGTGGCCCTCAAGACTTGAAATGAGAGACTAAGCCATCCTCTAAAAAGTTAAACACAAAGGAGAGAATCAGTTGTCTGCTGGAGTAAAGTAGGAAGCTGTGAATGAGTAAGCAGAGAGTTCGGGGGCACTCAAAGATGCTCTGGTTGTATTCTTAGGGAGATGGGACCATACTGGAGTTGTAATTTAGTAAACAAAACTGTTTTGGGAGGAAGATGTGGAAAACAGAAAGGATGGTTCAGTCATCTTACATGGTTAACAGGGCAATTGTCTTTTGTGGTACACATTGTCATGTTACAAAAATAACAGAAATTATAGCAATATAGTAGTGAGGTGATGTTCTGGATTTAGACACAGATAGAATCCTACAAGCCAGAAGACTGAACTTCTATCTGGCCTAGGGCAGCTCAGAGAAAGCCAATATCTTTTCAAGCAAGTCTGAGGGATGGGAGTCCTGCCAGGCCCCCCCCACCGCCAGTGGGTGACTCTCCTTGGTGGAAATGACCCCAGAGCATGGAGCCATTAGCTTGGATCCTCCAGCTTACGCCCCCTGCTAGGACTGCAGGTGTACCCAGCAGTCTTAAATCAAGTTAGCTTTCCATGTTGTATTCCTGGTGAAGGTAACTTGAACATCCAGGTAACTTATTTTACTTCTCTCTGTAAATTATTGTCATTTTCTTTATATTTTTAAATTTTATATTAAGAAAATGTCCAACACAAAGAAGCAGAAAAAATAGTATGATGAATATGTATAACATTATATAATGTATAATGAATAATGTAGAATACTCATTAACCAAGTTAAATCATTACCGAATCCCATACTTGCTTCACTTTCCTGCACTTTTAAAAACTAAAATATTTTTTTTTTTTAAAAAAGAGGAAAAAAAAAAAGTGGGGGGACTTCCCTGGCGGTCCAGTGGTTAAGACTTCACCTTCCAATGCAGGGGGTGCGGGTTCGATCCCTCGTCAGGAAGCTAAGATCCCACATGACTTGCGGCCAAAAAACCAAAACATAATACAGAAGCAATATTGTAATAAATTCAATAAAGACTTTAAAAATGGTCCACCTCAAAAAAAATCTTAAAATAAAAAGAAAATATTTTAAAGCAAATGCTAGACCAAAGTCATTTCATCCCCACTTACTTCAGTATGGATCTCATAAAGGATTAGTGTTCTTATAAAGGAGAGCCCACTGAGCCCCCTAGCCCCTTCTACTATGTGAGGACACAGCCAGGAAGGGCCAGCCGTGAACCAGGAAGAGGGTCCTCACCAGAACACAACCCATGCTGGTACCTTGATCTTGGACTTCTAAGCCTCCAGAAATGAGAAACAAATTTCTGTTGTTTATATGCCATTTGATTTGTGGTATTTTGTTATAATAGTCCAAACAGACTAAACTAACCTGTTAAGAAATATAGGCTGGACAGACGGATGATGAGCGGTTTAAATCAAAGGGTAAATACTTCAAGACCTACGTGAGTTCTGATGGAACTCTAACATGACACTGAAGGACCATTCGCCAAAATGGGTAACCAGTCATAACAAGTGGCTACTCCCCCAAAAGATTATATAAGTGAGAATGTTACATACACACCTTCCCACCACCATCACCAACCACCAAGCATAAGAAGGGAGGAAAATGTCAGATTGGAAAGATGATGGACACTTGGCTGGGACAAATCTTGACTCCTCCATTTCCTAGTTGTGAGGCTAATAAATTTCATTTATTCCATTATTTCAATTTTTACATGGAATAAATTTCATTCCATGTACCAAAATGGGGATAAGCATGCCGCGGAGCGGCTGGGCCCATGAGCCGTGGCTGCTGGGCCTTTGCGTCCGGAGCCTGTGCTCCGCAACGGGAGAGGCCGCGGCAGTGAGAGGCCCGCGTACCGCAAAACAAAACAAAACATGATGGGGATAATAGTGTCTACTATGTACAGCTGTTATAAGGATTAAATTAAATGATGTATGTAAGGTCCCTAGCACAGTGGTGGACATGTACTGGGCTCAAAATATTGTAATTTTTTTTTGAATTTTATTTTTGTTTTTATATTTTTATACAGCAGGTAAGATATTGTAATTTTTATTACATGATAATATTCATTATCATTGGGACTCCCCTGGTGGTCCAGTGGTTAAGACTCCATAATTTCAATGCAGGGGGAGTGAATTTGATCTCTGGTGGGGGGAACTAAGATCCCGCATGCCACGTGGCACGACCAAAAAAAAAAAAAAAATTATTATCATTAAGAAATCTTGGAGGGAACCTGGGAAGTTATGGTTTCCTTGTGAAATAGGCAGGCTAAACACTTAAAATTAACTTCAGAGAATGGCAAGAAGGGTAAAACTTGACAAATATAGTTAATTTTTAAGGAGTAAATAGCATGTGATAAAAGGGAATTGCATAATATCATCCACTTTGAGACCTTAAGAAAACCTTTGACAGGTTTCCAAAGGAGAGGCTGAAATAAAAGTCGCATGAGATTGGAATGTTTTGTGAGGCAATAAGGAACTAGCTCAGCAGCAAAAACAATGGGGGGGGTGGCCTGCTGATTCCAGTAGGGGGAGGGAACTTGAGGGTCCAAGTGAGAGCTCCTGGAAAGGCAGCAGATGTGTGAAGGGTGTGGTAGTCACATTTCTAATTCTGGACTTCTCAGAGGAAACGCCTCTTCAGGAAGGTGGAGTCCTGTGCTCTTGAGGAATCTGGGCAAGAGGTAGTTGTCAGGCAACCATGGAGTTGACATCCATGAGAGGAAGCAGGGAAGGGGACTAACATTAATCTCACCATGGGTGGGGCAAGCCATGTGCCAGGCTCATTATCTCTTTAAGTCACCACAACCTGACGATAATAGTTATTACCTCCATTTTACAGAGGAGGAAACTGAGGCTCAAAGAGATCTTGTAATTCATGCCAGTTCGCTCTGCTGGTGGCGGGGGCGGGGGGGGGCTGTCATAGACAACAACGTCCCTGCCAGTAGGCTGAGGTCTACTGGGGTTCTGGTGCCTCTGTTCAACAAATGCTTGTTGAACACCTACTATGTGCCAGGCAGAGGGCCAGGTGCAGGAGATACAGTGGTAAGCAAAGACAGACAGCCCCCCTCTCATACAGCAGAGTCTAACAAGGGAGTCGGAGGCAGCTCTTAGTCAAATAATGCCACTAATGAAAATAAAAGTACAGAGTGAGGCATTAGCTCATGTAACAGATGGACTCCTCTAGACCTGGGGTGCCATGGGTGCCATGGGGGGAGTGGCCCCAGAGTCTACCTAGAATTGATTAGGAAAAAGAGTGGCGAAGAAAAGCATTCCAAATAAGTCACCTGCTCTTACAAGGGCTGTGGTCAAAGGCTCAAACAACGGAAGTTCAGTGCAGCTTCCATTTATAGAGTGACTCAGCTGGGGGTGAGACGACAGTGGTCGGTGGAGACACAGTCAGATTTCCATTCTGAAAAGTTCAATGCATTTTCACAGGAGTCACTAGGAGGCTTGGGCAGCCACAAGCAGAGCACTCTGGTGGGTTCTGGGACCCCAGCTGCACCCCACCTATATGAGGACAGTTAGGCTGCCTTAATAGAATGTTGGGAAGCAGAGATTAATGGACCCAAGTAAACAGCCTGAATCCTCCAGCACATGTGTTAGGAAGGGGCTCACTGATATGTGTATGTGATCAGGTGGAGGGAGTATGCAGTAAAATCCCTAACAACACTTCTAACTAGCGATGGGTCTAGATCAGGGTCAGCAAACTACAGTTCAAGAGCCAAATCCAGCCAGGATCTATTTCTGTGCAGCCCACAAGCTAAGAATGGTTTTTAAATGGTTGGGAAAAATCAAAAGAAGACTAAAACTTTGTGACACATGAAAATTATATGAAATGCACATTTCGGTGTCCATAAATAAAGTTTTATAGGAACACAGCCCTGCTCATTCGTTTACTATCCTCCATGGCTGCTTTCACGACACAGCGTTAGAGCTGTGCCACCGACACTGGGGTATTGCTGCAAAGCTAAAATTATTTATTATCTGGCCCTTTACAGAATAAGTTTGCCAGTCCTTGGGCTAGTCAGAAGAGCCTATAAATATGAGCATGTGTTCAGACAACTGACAAATGAGCTTTAGTAGGAACAAGTGCAAAGTAATGTACTTTGGGATAAAAATACCCAAACTGTTTATAAAATGAAGACATGGCTCTGAGCTGTGAGGTCACAACTCAGAACTAAGCACAATGGCAAGGACTGAAGGCAGCTAGAGTAATATTGTGTGAATTTCCTGCCCCAGACTATAAGAATCAGTATACAATGGATGGAGTTGGTTATCTGACGCCTTCCCTGGATGAGGGCCCGGGGAGTGATTTCAGTTAAAACTAAAACTAAACTAAACTAAAATTCAACTGAGAAGAAAGCCTATATTATTTTTCACTTTCACTTAACTGTTATATATAGATATAAATATCAACACTCTGCATGTAATCTCAGGAAAAATTAGTGATAAAGATACACAATGTGTGGTGTGTATACAGGACTATTGTGGGATGGATTATCAGCTAGACTTTGTCTTGTTCAACTTTATAGTTTAATTACTGGCATATGATAAGCATTCAAATAATATTTATTGAATAAGAGGAAAGAAGAAAAGGAAGAAGAGAAGGAGGGAAGGAGGGAGGGAGAGGAGGGAGAGAAAGGAGGGAAAGAAGGAGGAAACTAGGCAAAACCTACAGGCTTTGAAGGCTGAACAGGAGTTAGCCAGCCACGGAGGATGAGGAAGAACACCCCAGCAGGAAAAAAGGAGCATTTAAGAGGCCAGGAGAGCCCAAGAGGCCTGGAAATCATATCACATAAAACTCCCTGTCACCTTTGCTCTAGCTCTAAGGTAACTTGATTTCTCAAGTTACCTTAGAAGGGGGCATCCAGGGCAACAGGAGAGGTGTATGCTTAAGGATAATTAAGTCATCAGCCACACGGTAATTTCCTCAGTCTCTCTGGGCAGTAGGGCGTACATCAATTTCTTCAGCCTGATCCTCAGGGGTAGTTTCCACAGCTGCAAAGCTTACCGAACTGACCTGGGACCTTGGAGGCACTAACGGGGTCACTGGGGGAGGTACCTGGTGTGGCTAGCCTCCCTCTTGGACACCTCTGATCTCTTCCATTTCGATGTAACAGGAGTCACATCCACAGAGTTCCCTGAGAACACCCAGCCCAGTGTGCTGAGGGCCCAAAAGGAATAAGGTGTCTTTCTCAAGTAAGATACTTTCCCGGCCCAGCAAAGACACAGCCAGCATTCAGGAATCTAAATATTCAGGGTTCCGGAATCTGTTCTCCCTGTGAGGTAAACTCATCCCAGTAAACTGAAAGTCCCATGCCCTGGGAATCCCCTCTGTCCCAAGCAAACCAGGACAGTTGGGCACCTGCCAGACGGGTTCCTCATTTACAATGGGTCTATTGGGGAGGGGGAAATTTCCCTCTCTACCCCTCTTGAAGTCGTGTGGTTGGATTAATAATAAAATTAACGGAGAAAAAGAAACAAATTTTAATTCATGCCCATGGAGGACCCATAGAAATGAGACCTAAGAAGTAGCCAAAGCAGGCAGCTTTTATACTTTTTGGACAAACAAATTTGTAAGGAATTGACAGGACAAAGAAACTTAGGTTCTGAGTGCCCAATTAGTGAAGGATCAAAATGGAGTTTGGACTTACGGTAGTAAGCTAAAGTAGTAAGATGTGTTTATATAGTCTTCTCAGCCCAAATTCCCTATCTTTGGCGATAAAGGTGTCCTATTTCCAGACACAGGGAGTGCACTTTTCATGTGAGAGATTTATTTTCTGCTTTCAGGAAGACAGAAGATTCAGAGTGTCCCTTCTTCTGTTGGCCATAAATTTAATTCAAAATAAATAATATGCCATTGAGGCACATTTTGGGGTGGTCTACCCAACAGGCCTTTTTTTTTTTTTTTTTTTTTTTTTGCCACACCATGTGGCACGTGGGATCTTAGTTCCCCGACCAGGGATGGAACACGTGCCCCCTGCATTGGGAGCTCGGAGTTTTAACCACCGGACCGTGAGGGACGTCTCCCAACAGGCCTCTTGTCCTACTGTTCCCCAGACCTCATGTGGGCCTGCTCCAGAGAGTCTGCTGCCTCAAGCCCGTCAGCCAGAATGTGCAGAGTGGCTCCTTCCGGGTCAGGGGAAGGGACTGCATGGGTCGGGTGGGTCACTGGGGACAAAGCAGACCAGGAAACTGAGGAAAAGGGGTTCCCAAGGAACCTCAACTGTTGCAGAATTGGATCTAGGACTCCTGTCTTTTATCTGGTGTCTGTATGTGTTTCTGTGTAAACAATGAGGATGGAACAATACCTGGTATCGGAAAATTTTCAACATTTGCAATGTTTGAAGATAGGGAGGAACTACTGAAGGGAAGGCTGACTGAAATACTATTTGTAAATGAGCAGAATGTGAGTTATTCAAATATAAATAACAAAGAGGAGAGTAAAACTTTGTTGCTCAGTATAAAACAGCTGTAATAATTATAGTAACTTATATCTAATGACCATGTAGCATAGTGATTACAAGGCATTATTGTGTCATGTAAATCATACACCAAGATCTTTGTGATTAGGGTACTAAATTCTGCTCAGTCATGTGTGCACTGGTAGCCCGCTTAAAACCATTAAAGGTAATTTAGGTTGGCTTAGTCTGGCTTTTTGCTTCAGGGAATACAGTGAGTTAAACAGTAGGTGAACTTGTTTCATTTGATTCTAGGAGGAGCAATATAAAGATACTTTTAAAAAAATTAAAGCCATCTTTATTTATAAAAGAATTCTGGGAAAAAGTCAAAGCATTTTGTAGATTTTAATCTAATTAATCCTCACAATAACCCCGGGAGGGAGTTCTTATACAATGGCCTTCATTGTTTAAAGCCACCAGTTGTCAGAGGCCACAAAAGAGTCACTTTGTCTGCAGTTGCTTCTCTGTCCCAGCTTAATTCATAAATGTTATAATGTTCTTTGAAATAAGTCTAGTATAAACACAAACTGACTACTAGTGTATCAATAATCTCTAATCATTATGAGACACATTGACCTCACCAATAAGAATTTCTTACAAATGACTTTACACACCAGCTTAAAGAAATAGAAATGTTTGTTAGAGGGGAATTTAAAGTCATGGATGAGCTCTCTATAACCATAATATTTTCATCTATTAATCCACGTGTATTTACAGGGTTCCTGCTCTGAGCACGATATTAGGTGCTATGGACACAAATAGAGCCTAGGAGAGAAATAAAGGAATTTTAACAGTGAAGCGTATGTGGTGGTGACCCAGAGGTCTAAGTGAGCCAAAACATGTTATTAATAAACCAAGGATGGAGTGTAGCAGTCCTTAGAAGGGACAGGCACAAGTGGAAGATATTTGATGACCAGCATTTGTCTGTACCCTTGCTTTGCAATTTGGTTCAGATGGCATGGTCTTTAATAGTTCTCATTAGTGAAGTAGATAAGGGGACGCTTTCACATACAAAATCTCATTGCATTCTTACAGTGTCCCTATGAAATAGGTAGGACAAATATTATTTTCCACTGTTAACACACAAGAAAATAAGCCCAGCAATAGTACACTGCTAGAGATCATAGTGAATGGATGGCAAAATTAGAAGCTGAACCAGGTTCTACAAGTTCCACCCTCACCTTCAAGCTCCCTCAGCCCAGCCACCACCTCCAGATTCCAAGACTGGTGTGCTTAGTTCTCAAATTACCATCCCAGCTGGGACCTCATTATTCCCTCTCATTTCAGCCAGACATGGTTAGAGAAATCCATAGGAATGTTTAATTTAAACACTAAGCAAAGACAAAAACAAAGATATGAAAACAATGAACTTGACTAAGTGTAGGTTTTGGCTCACAGGTTGGTGACAGGGTAGATGGTCTCCAGGGCCAGAGATCTTCTCATTTATCTCCTCCCCGTACAAGAAGGCAACTGCCTGTCCTCAGGCAATCTACTTCTGGTATTTCTTCTTCTTCCCTGGAGGAGGGGTTAAACTGAATCTCCAGCCTCTCTGTTACTAAAGTAACCCACAGAAAGAAGAAATGATTACGTTCATCGTTCACCGTAGTGGTGTATCACATCACCAACCCTTGTTCATGCCCACCCAACAGCTTTCATCCCCTCTTGAAAAAGATAAGGGAACACATTCCAAAATCATCCTATGGGAACCTCCTATCACCACATACTCCAACGGAGAAAGGAGTTCTCATGATGGGGAATATGCAGCATTTGCACCTGTCAACTAAGTAGATGAAGCACCTTTTCCACATTTCAGTTTTAAAACAACTTTTCCACTTTTTTTCCCTCCATTCCCAAGAGGGATTTCACCTGACAATGCAGAGGTCTCCAGGCACTGGCAAATCTTTCATATATGAAACAGGGATCTCGCCTAACATACCGCAAGAAGTCTAGATGCTTTTTTGCAGATCATTCCATTTTTATGCAGAAAGAAACCGAGAGGGACAGTGTAGAGTGATGGTTAAGAGCTTGAGCTCTGAAACCAAACTGATCAGGAACTGAGTTCCTGCTCTGTTTGCTAGCTTCACGACCGTGGCCAAGTTACTTAATCTCCGAGGTTCCATGTCTCCACCTACTTAAAAAAATAGTAATAACTGGCATTGATTGAGCACTTATTATGTGCTAGGAACTAGGTATGCTAAGTTTTACATGCTTTACATCCATAACCCTCATCATGTCCCTGTGAAGCAGGTACCATTATCATCCCCACTTCATAGGTAAGAAAACTGAAGCACGAAGAGGTTAAATAGTTTGCCAGAAATTATAGGACTCTAAAATGTAAAGCCAGGATTCTAACACAAGCAATCTGACTCTAAGACCCATGCTTTGAATCAATACCTTCTTCATAGTGATGTTGTAAGGATTAAATGAGCTCAGATAAATCAGGTCCCCTGCACAGTGCCTAGCACATAAACAAGCCTTAAGTAAATTTTTAGCTGTAGTATTATTTTTAGCACTGTCATTTGTTCTAAGAGATATCTAGGCCAGAAAACAGGCTTTGACATAGGGTATTTTGCATCTATTCCAGTTAACTGCCCCAAGATATGCGTCCTGCAGTTAAAAATGACAGGCCTCTGCTATTAACTAAACAATCTGTGTATTATGGGTTACCTGGTTAAGAGATAGCCTAAATCGTTGACAACTTTTTCCATTTGCCCATGCAGAAAAGCTCTTCATACTAAAAAGAAGTATTAAGTCTCTTATAAAAGAATGGCATACTGAACAAGAACTAGCAGAATTGCAGGCAGTACTAATCTTATAAATGGGTTATAAGGGCATCTCTGTAAACACTAGGGCATCTCTGTAAACACTAGGGCATCTCTGACCCCCAGTTCCCTGACCCCCATGGCTACAGCTCTGCAGGAATATTGTGGGCATTCAAAAGTGATGGACTGCACTGGATTCCAAAAACAGTTGCTGCTCTTGCACCAGAGACATGCAAGATTCTAAAGAATCATCCGGATCTTCAGAGGAAAATGATGTTTCATATGACTTTCTATTGTATTTTTTATAACTTGAAATTTGGTAATTCATGGAGACTGTTGTCAAAATACATTTATAAACATTGGATAAATGGGAGTTTGCACTGTAATTCAACTCCAAGTATAAGCTAGAGGCTTGATCTATGAGTTCTTCTAACACTTGTTGTTTTAAATCTTGAGTGCCCATTTGAGAATATGATGAAAGCTAAGGGACTTACTCAAGAAAATACATATACCCACAAAATTTTGCACATAATTTTAAGGCCTCCGAATCCCCTAAGACCCATCCAGGGAATCGCTGGAGAAGTGGGAGGCGGGGCTCACTGTCACTTCATTTTGTTCTTAAAATGTAGATCTAAATTAGAAGCTACTACTAAAAACTTAATTCTTTTAAATCTTGTTAAACACAATCAACGGCCAGTACAGATACCTCTACTAGATTTTCTGTGCTGGGATTTAGTCCATACTGTAAATACCTTGGAGGCAAAAGGAACCTGGCGGTGAGCACACAGAAGACAACACACATTTGCTGAAAAAAACAGTAAATATAACGCAGGACACAGAACTGCTGACGACCACAAGCCTTGCCCTCTCCAAGCTGACCTGACTGTGCAGCAAATTCTGCCAATCTGCCAGAGAGGCAGCAATTCGAGGAGACAAAAGCGGCTCAGCAACCCACTTAAAAGAAAACGCTAAATTCGTTATCTGCCAAGCATCCTAAACCCAAATCCCAGGCCAGGATTCTCTAGGCCCTCCCTCGGTGGAGCGAACTCCCGGCAGCAACGCCCAGCCCTGGGTGGGCGGGACCGCTCGAATCTACCCATTTAGCCCGGGCACTCCAGCTCCATTCGCTCATGCCTCCCAGCCTCGGGAAGTGGAAGGGCCGCGCGGGAGACTGGGGCTTCGCCTGTGAGTGTCCCGAGGGGGGCCCGCGGGATCCGCATCCAGGAGCGGGACGAGGGGCGCTCCTGTCCCGTCCCTCGCGGGCGCCCCAGCTCATCGCGCAAGGCCTGCGTGTCCTCGTGCCGACCCCTCCCTCGCGCGCCTTGCCCGCAGCTGCTGCGGCGCACGCGCGCGGCCTCGCGCAGGGAGGGGAGGGGCGGCGGCCGCGGGCGCCTGACCCCAAACCTGTCAGACCCGGGGAGCCGGCTTGGAGTTGTGGGCGCCACAGGCGCGAGGACGGCCCCGCTGCCCCGCAGCCCCGGGCCGATCTGTGCGTGCCGGCCCCGCCGAGCCGGCCGGGGGCGGGGAGATGAGCGGCGGCACCGCGGCGGCGCCCCAGGTAGAGCGCTCCCCCCTTTCGGAGCCCCGGCTCCCCCGCCGCCCCGGGCTTCGGAACTTGTGGGCTTTGTTGGGGCGCCTTTAATTTATAATGAGTTTCGTTTTCTACAGGATGGGGAGGGACGCGCGGCAGTGCCATCGGGAACTGGCACTCGGGTGAAGTAGGAGCCGCCGGCCGTCCGCCTGCACCGAGCCGTTCGGCGCCGCGGCCGCACAGCCTCTGCCATGGCCGGATCCGGCGTGTGGAAGCGCCTCAAATCTCTGCTGAGGAAGGATGATGCGCCGCTGTTTTTAAATGACACCAGCGCCTTTGACTTCTCGGACGAGGTGGGGGATGAGGGGCTTTCTCGGTTTAACAAACTTCGAGTTGTGGTGGCCGACGATGGTTCTGAAACCCTGGAAAGGCCTGTTAACGGGGCGCACCCGGCCCTCCAGACCGACGATGATTCCTTGCTGGACCAGGACTTACCTTTGACCAACAGTCAGCTGAGTTTGAAGGTGGACCCCTGTGACAACTGCAGCAAACAGAGAGAGTTGCTGACGCAGAGAAAGGTGAAAACCAGATTGACCATTGCTGCCGTTCTTTACTTGCTTTTCATGATTGGAGAACTTGTAGGTGAGTTGTGTTGCCAACTCACTTTCCATTTACCTTGCCTGGAGAGTCTTTGTCAAGCTGTAGTTACACATAACTTTGCGTTTAAACTTTCTTTTTAGGAAGCTTGTTATTTATCAGTATACTTATCTGGTGATGTGAAAAGGCCTCACGGTTCCAAAGTGCAGATCAACCTAGGTACAACAAACTTCCAAAGATAACTCTGACCTTTTCTTCTAATTCTCCAAACACTGTGTCATCTACTGTAAAGTTAAGGACATTATCTTCATTATATATCATGTAACTTACTCTTTTTAAAAAAAAATCTGATAAAACACCAGGTTAATTTTTGCAACGTTTAAAATAGTAAATGATTCTAAAATTATTTAGAATCAAAATTTTACAGTATGAAGGGACCTTACTGAACACCTGCTCAACCTTTTTCTTTTTTAAGAGATCGGAGGGCCCAGAGGTTAAATATTAATAAATTATGAGGACACTTAAGTGGGTAATTGAAGAGCTACATCTACAGTCCCGTTGTCTTGATTTTTTTCCCTCTGCATTTGAATTAAGTGGTCTCTTACTATTTCCTTCTGTATTTATATTCAAGAAATTTGCAATGCTAAATAATGCTAACTAACCTCACCGTTTTTTCATTATAAGGAGTATCCGAAGGCCAGAAGGCGCCCCTGGGTTTTACAGACTTGGTTTTATTTTTCATTTTTTAATTATCCAAGTAATGCAATCTTATTATAAAATACATGCTCAGTTTAGATATTAATTTCAGAGTCACATTAGTGTAACTGCTAACTTCTTTTAGTGACAATTGATAAAGTGACATTAAAGCATTAAAGCAGGGAGATTATTCTCCTGTGTTCTCTTAATGATGAACCATGACAAGAACAAAGGTGGCAGTCCAGATTTAAGATGCTGGCTGGAGGTTCTGTGCAGGAAAGTTATATACATTTCCTACCTCTTTTCATACCACTTCTCGCCAGTGCTCACTTAAGCCATGCTGGCCTTCTTTCTCCCTATGACTCACAAAGCTCTTTTTCTTCCCATAAGACCTTCAGACTGAGTGGTCTCTCTACCTCTGGCTTTCAAACTTTTTTGACTTCACTATAGTAAGAAATACGCTTAACATTGTGACCCATGTAGGCATGCATGCATACGTATGTATGTATGTACACACACATATACATTTGTATAAATATATGAATAACTAAAACAAAAATTTTACTTCATGTGCTGTGTTCTACTGTTTTTTCAATTATGGTCCCAGCCCACTTAATTGATTTCATGGTCTACAAATGGGTCACAGCCTGCAATTTGAAAAGCACTGCTTTATATGGATTGCCTTTTCCCAAATCTTCTCTTGGCTGCCTTCTTGTCATTCATGTCTCATCACAAAAGATACCTCTTAGAAAAAAAAAAAAAAAAAAAAAAGATACCTCTTAGAGACCTTTCCAACTGCCTAAAGTCAACTTCTCTCCCCTGTTCCTTCCCCAGCTTTTTTTTTTTTTTTTTTTTTTTGCCGTATGCGGGCCTCTCACTGTTGTGGCCTCTCCCGTTGCGGAGCACAGGCTCCGGACGCACAGGCTCAGCGGCCATGGCTCACGGGCTTAGTTGCTCCGCGGCATGTGGGATCTTCCCGGACCAGGGCACGAACCCGTGTCTCCTGCATCGGCAGGCGGATTCTCAACCACTGCGCCACCAGGGAAGCCCCTTCCCCAGCTTTAAAAGCCCTCAGTACCTGAGATTATCTTGTTTGTATATTCACTTGCTTAATATCAGTGTCCACTGAAATACAAGCTGAATTACCAGCACCTAGCACAATGACTAGCACAGAGTAAACACTCAATAAAATTTTGTTTAATTAATTAATAATTGCTGTTAGAGAATTATAAATGTTTAAGTTATGAAGAAATTAAAGACAAGTGAAACTGAGATCAGATAAGGCATGGTCAGCAGATTAAGAGTCAATGACTTGGGGCTTCCCTTGTGGCTCAGTGGTTGGGAATCTGCCTGCCAATGCAGGGAACAGGGGTTCAAACCCTTGTCTGGGAAGATCCCACATGCTGCGGAGCAGCTAAGCCCGTGCACCACAACTACTGAGCCTGCGCTCTAGAGCCCATGAGCCACAACTACTGAAGCCCGTGCGCCTAGAGCCCTTGCTCTGCAACAAGAGAAGCAACCGCAATGAGAAGCCTGCTCACAACTAGAGAAAGCCCACATGCAGCAACGAAGACCCAATGCAGCCAAAAATAAATAAATAAATAAATTTATTTTTTTTTTAAAAAAAGAGTCAATGACTTGCCCAAATTCACAGACTATTGAATCATTCAGACTTAGTGATTCTTGAAGTTAATATTTAATATTTGAAGTTAAAATCACATTAACCACAATTTCCCCCTTAAAATTAGAGTTTACATCTATAAAAATTACTAAGATATAATTGTCCTGACTTACCATTATTTAAATCTCTTACTTGGTAAATGATGTTTGGTGAAAGCTACAATAAGTATTTCCTTTCAAATACTAACTTTATTTTCAAATATGAAAATCTTTTGTTAAACACTGTAGAGATGCTAGTACTTAGAATAGACATTAACAATATTATTCAGAATGTTACATAGAATTAAATTGTATACAGTAGAGCATTTATTAAAGTGTGTCGAAAGCACTTAGAAATAAAGCATCTTATGTAGGAAGTATGGAGTAATTTTTAAAATGAAGTATTTTAAAGATCTGAAAGAGGAAACTTGATTTTGAATCTTGGATTTGCTCTGAGACCTTAGGCAAGGTCAATTCTTTCCATTCAGCAAGTATTTTTTGAGTACTTACTACATACAATGGAGAACAAAACTTATGCTCCCTACTATCTAAAACACTTAATCTAATGTTTGGAGGACATTATATCTTCCTGTAGTGGAGGACACAGGTATTAAACACACAAGTAAATTTAAAATTCAAATGGTCTTAAGTACTGTGAAGAAAAAGAACAAGATACTATAAGACATAGTAACCAGCAGGACATGGTTTATGTATGAGCCACATACAGTTAAACCAAAAAAAGAATATTAGGAGTTATTTGAGCAAAGGGAATGGAGGAAGATTTTTTTTCGACCAAAGAGAACAGCAAGTTCAATACTCCTAAAACCTTCAATTCTTTAAGAGGCTCTAAAAAGAAGACCAGTTTGGCCAGAATGTAGTAAGTAAGAGGAAAAGAGACAAGGGGACCAGACCAGGGAGGTCATGATAGACCTCATATTAAACTCATATTAAATGAGTTTAGTCTTTAAGTACAATGGGGAGCCAGTGACTGCTTTGAGTGGAGATTGACATGATGGGATTTATCTTTTTAAAAGATTACTCTGGCTCTTATATGGAGAGTGGATTGGAGGGTACAAGAGTGGAAGCAAGTATACTTTTGCAGAGGTCCAGACAAGAAATGATTATGGCTTGGACTAGAGTGGATGGAGAAAAATGTACTGATTGAGAAACAGTCTGGAGGTAACAATGGCAAAATGGCTAATGGTTTGAATGTGAGAGTTGATGGGAGAGCAGTATCAGGAATGATTCTGAAATCTCTTACCTAAGCAGCTGAGCATATGGAAATGTATGTCAGTTATGAACCAGGGAGGAAATACAGAGCAGGATTTAAGCATGGGCTCAAGGGTTGTTTTAGGCCTGTTAAGTATCATATGTACGTGAAATAGACAAAGATGTCTAGTGAGCTGTTATATATAAGTCTGTCATTCAGAAGGGAGGTCAAGGCAGAGAGAGAAACAGTATGTTATGCCATGGCAATAGAAAAAATTATCTAGAGAGCCCCAGTTTTGAGGAACTACAGCTTTAGAAGTCAGGCAGAAGGCAAATGGGTATCCCAGAACTGAAGGAAAGAGTATTTCAAAATGAAAATAAGTAAGTTAAAGCTGCTGAGAGGCCTGATAAGATGATAACTAAAATATCCTTTGGATTTAGTAACAGTTATTGATTGCTTTAACAGCTGCATTTTATTGGAAATGAAAAAGCTTAAAGAATGAATGCAAATAGACTTCCAGGTAAAGATGGCAAATGAACTCATGCATCTAGTTGTACTGTCTTAAACTACAATAAAAGGATTTTAAAAATACACACACACACATATATATACATATACATGTAAATATATATCCACATATATATGGAATATATATATGTTTATATATATATATATATATATCCACACAGGTGGGGACAGCTGGAGAGGAGACTCTAGCAACACAAACTAGAAAGGAATCAGGTAAAAGAGTTAACTGACTTGACCCAAGAAAGCCAACTCCTAAACAAGCAGTGGGGAAAGCCAAGAACCAATCTAGTTTACACTAATGCATCAGAAACACCTACGTAACTTATTAAAAACCAAATTGCTGGACCAGAGTTTCTAATTAAGTAGGTCTGGGGTAGGGTAGGGCCTGAGAATTTTCTAACAAGCTCCCAGGAGATGCTGACCCTGAGGACTACAATTGAGAACTACACTAGAGAATCCTAAGCAGGCCCAGAACTGCTTGTACCAGGTACCCCTATAAGTGTGGATAAAGAGGAAGGCTAAAATAAGGAAAGTTCATTAAAACCTGTTTAAGAGCCAGTCAGATATAATAGTATAATAATACAATAAGTATCCATAGAGATAAAATAAGATCATGAACCCAGGAAACAAGAATAGGCTACTTTTGGGCTTCCCTGGTGGCGCAGTGGTTGAGAATCCGCCTGCCGATGCAGGAGACACGGGTTCGTGCCCTGGTCCGGGAAGATCCCACATGCCGCGGAGCAACTAAACCCGTGAGCCATGGCCGCTGGGCCTGCGCGTCCGGAGCCTGTGCTCCGCAATGGGAGAGGCCACAGCAGTGAGAGGCCCGCATACCGCAAAAAAAAAAAAAAAAAAAAGAATAGGCTACTTTTTAAAAGAAATTCAGAGTAGAAAAAGAGCTTTTGAATAATACAAACATTTAAAAAATTTTAACTCCAAACAAATTAGAAGGTGAATTAAGGTCATCTCTCATAGAATGTAGCAAAAATAGAAGATAATGGGAGAAAAAAGGCAAGAAAATTAGTATATTAGTTCAAATTCCAAATAATAGGAGTCTGGGGAATAGAGAAAGCAGAAGGAAAGAAGTTATCGACAACATAGTTTAAGAAATTTCCCCAGGGACTGCCCTGGTGGTGCAGTGGTTAAGACTTCACGCTCCCAATGCAGGGCCCCAGGTTTGATCCCTGGTCAGAGAACTAGATCCCACATGCATGCTGCAACTAAGAAGCCCACATGCTGCAACTAAGGAGTCCGCCTGCCGCAACTAAGACCTAGCGCAACCAAGTAAATAAATGAATTTTTTTTTAATAAAGGAGAATCCTTTCTAAAAAAAAAAAGAAAAAGAAATTTCCCCAGAATTGAAGGGTATACAATTCCAGATAGAAAGAGTCAATAGGGCTTTCCTGGTGGCGCAGTGGTTAAGAATCTACCTGCCAATGCCAGGGACACAGGTTCGAGCCCTGGTCTGGGAAGATCCCACATGCCACAGAGCAGCTAAGCCCGTGCGCCACAACTGTTGAGCCTGTGCTCTAGAGCCCACAAGCCACAACTACTGAGCCCGTGCGCCACAACAACTATAGCCCGCACACCTAGAGCCTGTGCTGTGCATCAAGAGAAGCCACTGCAATGAGAAGCCTGTGCACTGCAACGAAGCGTAGCCCCCACTCTGCAACTAGAGAAAGCCCGCGCGCAGCAATGCAGACCCAACGCAGCTAAAAAATAAATAAATAAATTTTTTTGAGTCAATTTAAAAAAAGTCAATAAAAGCCCAAATTGGATGAAAATAATCCCCCACCAGGTACATCACTGTAAAATTTCAGAACACAGGATACACACTTATTGCTTCAGGCACCTGCTGTGTTAGACAATTGCCTCTGATTGTTTTTGACAAACACTGACTGGGGTTTGCACCAGGGCCAAGCTCCAAGTCAAGTCAAATAAAAAGAGTCTTGCAAGTATAGTCTCCCAGGGAACCACCAGACAGGTCAAATAATGACAATTTCCTGGCATTGGAGCTTTTAAGGAGCTCTAACGCCATCCTGTTCCTTGCAGTGGCTGCCAGGCTGAGGTTTTCACTGTGGTTGCTGCTTGTTAGTTTTCAAGGCTACCATAGAACTGAAGAGGGGGAGATTGGGTATAAGGCAAGTTAGAATGCCACAGAGCTAGTGAGCTTCTTACCAAGATTCAGCCTTTTTCCTTGAATAAATGCTACCTGTATCAGCCTTTGTTTAATTTCCATAGTTTTCAGAATGCTGATTTGGACAATTTTTGCCCATGTTCTTATGGCTTTTTTGGAGGAGATGATTTTCATAGGTCCTTACTCTGCTGTTTTTGCTGGTGATCATCACATGTGGCTCTTTAGGTTAACAAAAATTAAATAAATTCAATTCCTTAGTTGCACTAGCCGTATTTCAAATTCTCAGAAGCCACCTGTGACTAGTTGCTGCTCCATTGGCCAGCACAGATAGAACATTTCCATCATCTCAGTTTTATTGCACAGTGTGGCTTTAGGGTATTATCCTTATTTTATAGATGAGTAAACTGAAGTTCAAAAATGGTAAGTAACTTGCTCAGTCTCTGAGATTTCAAAGCCCCATGTTATTAACTGCCAAGCTGTATTTTCTGTCAGTGATTCCACCTTTTTCATGTAAGGGAATACATAAAAAATGATATTTCTATAGAGCACACTGGAGTAAATGGATGTGACTACAAGATCACCATCTCAGCACATTTATGTGTCACAACATCCTGATCATGAAGTTCTGCTATACATTATAACAGTAATTCTCAGTGTGGTTCCAAGACCAGAAGCGTCAACATCACCTGGGAATATGTTAGAAATGTAAATTCTCAGGCCTACTGAATTAGAAATTCTGGGAGTGGGGTCAAGAAGTCTATAGTTTAATAAAACTTCCAGGTGATTCTGATATACATAAAAGTTTGAATACCCTGTATTAGATTATAAAAACTTATTCTATGGTGCTAGGAAAATTGGTTGACCATATGTACACATATATATATTATTATGTATATATATACATACATATATAAAATACATAAATATACATATACACACATACCCACATATGAAATATACACATTATTATGTATAATAATACATAATACTGGAAAACTAATATCAAAAATTGTATTCTGAATACCATCTTTTATCCCTCTATTAGTAGACATTGCTGTTTATATCTAAGAGAATCAGTTGATTTTTATCTTTTGTTTTGAACTAATGAACATTTTGTGAATTTCTTCAGTTTATGTTCAAACCCTCCCAAACAAGTGAATACCTACCTTTTATTCAGCTTTATTGTAGTATTTAGATATGACGGTTATTAATTTCACTGTCTAATAGTAGAATTAGTAGGTTGAGTAAAAGCTGTATTGCTAAAACACAAAACTTCTCTTTGTGTCAGCCCCCATTTAGTGGCTCTTAAATTTTTTAAGGTCATTTACTCCTCAGAGAATCTGTTCCTGGAAATGGACATCTTCACCAGAAAAAAAATATGCATAGTTAATGTTTTGCATAAAATTTCAGGATACTTTGACTTAATTGCAATAGGATAAGTATTTGGTTAACTTTAGTTAGAAGTTAATGTTTTGTAGGATGCTGCATATTTTTGGTTTGATTGCTTATGTTTATTTTTTTAATTAACTTATTCCTTCTTTCCTGTCACCCTTACTCTAAGGTGGATACATTGCAAATAGCCTAGCAGTCATGACAGATGCACTTCATATGTTAACTGACCTAAGTGCCATCATACTGACCCTGCTTGCTTTGTGGCTATCTTCAAAATCACCAACCAAAAGATTCACCTTTGGATTTCATCGCTTAGGTAGGTAATTGGGCATTTCTTTGGTTTATAAAATTTTATAGTAAAACCACAATGAACTATAACCTTTGATTAACTGAAATCTTTCTGGTGACAGTCTGTTTGAACAAAGCAAATGAAAATAGACAAATAAGATTCATTCAGATATATATCTTCCAGGGTACATTCAGTTCAGTTAGCTAAATAGTTTACACATATAAAATTATATGGTAATCAGGGACTTTCCTGGCAATCCAGCAGTTAAGACTCCACACTTGCATTGCAGGAGTCATGGGTTCGATCCCTGGTCGGGGAACTAAGATCTCACATCCCACATGCCACATAGCGCAGCCAAAAAAAAAAAAATTATATGGTAATCATTAATCTTCAAATGTTGTTCCTTGTGTCCTGAAGGTGTTAACAGAAAAAAAGTTTACCTTCAGTTTATCGAATCAAGCAAAACCACATGGATTTAATTCATCAATGAGCATTAGCTTTTCTTTCACTTAAGGTATTCCAACCAAAGCGACTTATAGCCCAGGTTTTAGGCACTACTATAATATGTATAACATACTGTATGGCTGACCTTCATTGTGGCCATTAACTGTAAATGCTAACAAAGATTCTTTGCTTGACCAAACCTTTGTCGGTCTCCTGAGCTGTCTCCCAAGCCCGTCTCTGTACTTCCTTGTAAAATCTAGTTTTAGGAAGAACCTTGCCAAACCAATTTAACAGAACCTCCATTCTCAATATTTGATGGGTTATTCCCAGGTGATGCCTCATCACCTTGGCCTGATTTCAACAAGGCTTCCCTATACCAATCTTGACAGCTTCCCCCCAACTTTATTAAAGTCTTCTTTACCATGTTTTAATAAGTGTCATTGAATTTTTTTCTTTAACAATGCACACATATTTATATTTTCCTATTTTGAACAAATATTAATATTTAATTAAGAGAGGTTAAAATCATACATTGCTATCCACACAACTCTTCTTGCCATGTTAGTGGGGTTTTTTATTTTTATTTATTGTTAAAATACATACAAAACAATTACCTGAATTAGTATATGAAGTGCCATATGACCAATTTTTGGCTTTGCTTAGAACCCAAAAATTGATTTAGGCAGCTTCAGCAAAACCTGTCTTAAAGAACCAGAATTAACATCTTGTAGTTTTATTTTGTGTAGACACTGACACTCTTGGCTAATATTTCAATCAGTTCCTCGCCTTCTTTGTTACTTTTTAGCCTAATCTTAACTCAATATCTAGGTCTCCTATAATTTAGTATCTGGGTCTTCTAGTGTAAAACTTGACATTTTACCTGAATGGCTGTATTCCAAGTAGCTATCCAGGTCATAAGTTTGGGAAATTATCTGGCATCCCCATTTCTCAGCACCCTCAGCTGCTCTACAAGAGCAGTAAAGCCCTGAGTGAGGCCTTTCTGTTATTTGTTAAGCAACTGAATAACACATAATGCATTTGGATGTGTTCCTAAAAAAACTCCCACTTCTAGCTGACACATTATACATCAATTTGTTTACTGATTGCCTTGGGGTTTTTAAAAAACTTCAAAATTATTCTTAAACTTTAATTTTTTGTGTGTGATTTAAACACCTACAATTTAAGATCAAAACACAAACATAGCATTGTGGAATGGGGATTTTTACCTTCTAACACTATTTGAGAGAGTTCATTCATTTTAGATTATAGACCCCTTGGAATTCTAATGAAAACAGTGGAATTCCCCCCCAGAAACATGCAATACCAGAACATAGAAAGTTCTACAAATGATAAGTTAAGAACCCATAATCATGAAAATTCTATTAAATATCAGAGAAGTACTTAGTGTTTATTTAGATAGTCATAGATAACAAGTACTATGAAAAGATGAAAGAAAATAGAACTGACTGGTCCTATTGTATTTCTGTACATTTCTATAGAAAGTCAAATTTTTTGCTTTCCTTAAAAGTACTACTTCAATATGGTGGACTGGAGGTCACTATTTGAGAGTCCATTGAAATAAAAAGTACCAAATCAACACAGAGAAGCAAATGGTTGAGTCACCAATAAACAAGACATTTCCAGAAATTTCTGGAAATTGGAAAGTAGATGGGAGTGGGTTGAAGAAAGAAACAAGCCAAGGAGCGGCAGCCTGGAGAACACTAGCTTAGAAACTGGACCAGCCCAACAGAACTCCAAAGAAGACTCAGGGGCGGAGATGGCAGAAGTGAGAATTGGGACTGAAAACAAGACTAATTGAATGACTGCAAATGAGAGACTGCCCCCACTAGTCCACTGTGTCCCTACCTTCCTCCCACCGCCACCTCCACTCAGGCGGTCTGCATTTTCCCCCATGTAAACACCACATAGTTCTTCCAGAAGGAAACTGAACCAAATGTTTGGAGAAAGCCGAGGCTTTTAGTGTGAATGTTGATGCTCCAAAATAATTCTTTTTCATACTAGAATTCAGGGTTCTCCAGCCTTATAGTTTGGTTCCCCACATACTCACACTAAAGTAATACACTTGTCTTAGTCTTCCCTGCTCTACACCCCTTATTAGTAACCATTTTAAATAGTTATGGCTTATCCTTCCAGCACTTCCCTTTTGCAAAGGACAGATTCCCTATCTTACTACCCTAAATATGAACGGACAACCAAGGATCTTTTAGAAAATGGGAAAAACCAGCAGCAGGAAAGAAAGCTAAAAAAAAAACCAAAAAAAAACCTAACAAAAATTTGTCCTACGGGAAAGAGAGGTGACTTAAGAAACAGAAGAAAATGTTTTCAATTATCTTATTAATATACCCAGAATAATAAAACAGTAAAATGTTTTGAAAAAGAAACATACAGAAAAAGCTCTTTGAAATTGAAATATTACAAAATTTTTTTAAAGTTTTTTTCAGTAGAAGGACTAGAAAATATAATCAAGAAAGTCTCGGACTTCCCTGACGGCACAGTCGTTAAGAATTCACCTGCCAACGCAGGGAACACGGGTTCGAGCCCTGGTCCAGGAAGATCCCACGTGCCTCAGAGCAACTAAGCCCGTACGCCGCAACTACTGAGCCTGCACGCTAGAGCCCGTGAGCCACAACTACTGAAGCCCATGCATCTAGAGCCCATGCTTCACAACAAGAGAAGCCACCGCAATAGGAAGCCCACGCACCGCAATGAAGAGTAGCCCCTGCTCAACGCAATTAGAGAAAGCCCACCCGCAGCAACAAAGACCCAACGCAGCCATAAATAAATAAATAAATTTATTTATTTTTTAAAAAAAAAAGTCTCCCAGAAAGACAAATACCATATGATATCACTTATATGTGGAATCTAAAATACGATACAAATCAACATCTCCATGAAACAAAAACACACCTACAGATATAGAGAACAGAACTGTGGTTGCCAAAGGGGAGGAGGGGTAAGGGAGGGATGGAATGGGAGTTTGGTATTAGCAGAGGCAAACTATTATATATAGGATGGATAAACAAGGTCTTACTATATAGGGAACTATGTTCAATATCCTGACAAACCATAATGGAAAAGAATATGAAAAAGAACATATAAATATGTATAACTGAGTCACTTTGCTCTACAGAAGAAATTAACATTGTAAGTCAACTATACTTCAATAAATTTTTTTTAATAGTTAAAAAAAAAGGTCTCCCAGAATACAGAACAAAAAAATAAAAACAGGAAGAAAAAGTTTAAAACTATAAAAGAATCATCTGGGAGGTCCAAAGTTGTATTATTAAGAACCTCAGACAAAGAGACTTACAAAATAAAAGGGAGTGACTGCCTAAGGGGTACAGGGTTTCTTTTGGGGGGTGATGAGCATGTTCTGGAACTAGATAGTGGTAATTGTTGCACAGCCTGTGCGTATACTAAAAGCCACTGAATTTGTCCACTTCAAAATTGTTAAAGTGGTGAATTTTGTTATTTGAATTTTATCTAAAATTTTTTAAGTCATCTAAAAAATAAAAGGAAGAGAATTGTTAAGATATAGACTGGTATTTTCCAGAGCTAGGGAGGGAATCACATCCTCACACTCACAGGGCCTTTGGGGATCTTCTTTTTCTTCTTTGTATTATAAAAGCTTATAAGGATATATCTACATAAGACTTATTTCACTTATCCTGCTCTTTGAAGTAATGGAAGAAAAACTTATGATGTGGGGAGGATTAAAAAGACAACAAAGATATGTAGAATTGAATAAAGCTATAAACCAAAGCAGTGGCTGTCCTTGTGTGCTGTAAAATTCCACCACTTCATGACTAATCTCTCTAAGTTCTGTAGGGAAAGGTTTGTTTACATTGGACACATTTAGATAGTGTGCCTCATATGACCTCTACTACCCAGACTTGGGAATTCAGGTCTTAAAGAACACTGCAGAAGGAATCCCCCCTAAGAAACTTCTGGTTTATTACTGTGTTGTTGAATTTGCTTTGTTTTAATGGCATGGGTGGTAGGACAGGAGTTGGTTTTTTCTTTGTTGATTTATTTTGTAAATATATAAAACATGTCACAAAAGTCAAAAATTATTTTTTAAAAGAAAAGACTTACTCAGAGAAGCCTCGCTTTCATTCTGTCCCCTCCAACCCATCCTCCTGCCGCACTCCTAATTGGCAATCATTTTAATTAGTTTCTGGCCTGTCCTTCCAGCATTTCCTTTTGAAAGTATAAGAAAATACATATATATGTTCATATCCCGCTCCCTGCCACCCTATCTTATGCAAAGGAAGCATACTGGAGGTGTGTGTCTGTGAATGAGAGTCAGATAGTAGTAGTACCATACCCTAAATTTTCTTTTTGTTTTCTCATAACACTTTATACATGCCTAATAGCATTTATCACATTTTTATAGATATTTTTATGAAACAATGTCTCCTTCTAGACCATGAATTAAGTAGGGACAGGAACAGAAAATATTAAACTCCATGGGTCTGGCACTAATAAGTGCTGTATAAGATATCATTAATCAAATTGTTGCATGTTCAAGCTGAGTAAATATGGTTATGAAAACTGAAACAGATAATCTAGTATAGCTCATGATGCACAAATCATTTGTGTTTGGGTTAAATTAAACCAATTTCTAAACAGTAGGAGTATTTTTGAAATTTGGGGACAAAAATATTTGGGACTTGAAAACATTTATCTGTAAGTATCTGTAATTCTGAATCTGTTTATGCTCACAAACTATAAAAATTTATTTGATCTGTAACATAGCTGGGTTATATAGCCTGGCTTATAGGTCCTTTGGACCAATTAAGAAACTAGTCAGAAGGGAATTTCTTCTTCCTTATCTCAGTCAGGGGCTGATCCTATTTGTTTTGGTACTTAACCTCTTTTAGAGTTTTGTGGTTAAATTGTCTTTGGTTTACATCTGAGATCTGCATTTTTACTAGCTGTATGACCTTTGGAAGAATGATTTAATCTAAGTATGGGTTTCTATTGTAAAATACGGATGATAATGTATAAGTTCCTAACATGGTACCTGGCACAGAGTAAATTCTCAGTAAAAGTTAGTTACAGTCTTCTTTTCCTTCCCTCTTCTACCTGCCAGTTCATCATCTTACCCAGACTTTTTATATCTCTCAAAATGCTCCATGCTCCAAAACTACCTGCCTTCCCCCCTCCCCCTAATTGGCATTCTTATTCTCTTAGCAAAACTGTCTCAGCTAGGTAGGAGGAGAATAAGATGACTCACCCTGGTGATTAAATAACAATTTTTAAAGATGTGCTTTTTAACTCAGGTCTTTGGTAACATTTGGGACAATATAACAAAATTTATTTTAGCAAAAATCATTCGGTCAAGGTGAGAGAAAGGTGGTTTTAGACTTGAGGGGTAAGCCAAATTCACTGTCCCAGGAGTCAGGTCCATTCTGTTGGTACTTTCTTTCCGTCATGTGAACTCAGAGATTGTGTAAAATCATTCAAGGTTTTTCTTTTTCTTTTTCTTCTTTCTTTATTACATTACACTGAGCTACAATGGCAGCTTTTTTGTGGGAAGAGGGAGAGCAGGGTAGGAACTATATGTGAGTTATTTTTAAATGCCTGGATTTATTTGACTTTGGGTATGTCGTCTTATTCTGGAAGTTACTAAAACTTAGAACTTCATGAAGCCACACTGTAGGAGAAATCCCACAAATCCTTAGGAAGAATAGCCTATGTCTCAGGGGACATGCTATTCTAAAGAGAACAGCCCAATCCGTTGCTTGCCTTCTACTTTTATATTTCTCTGTGGATTATGAGTGTAATTGACTTCATTTATATAACTATTCCAGTTCTTAGGCTGAAGAGTCTGCATGGATTAGACAAAGATAGTGACCATGTGAAAGGACTGTAGTAAGCAGAGTTGTCTGTATTTGAAATAAAAAGCAAGATTTACTTTTGTAATAAAATCATCAGCCTAGGTTTAATGATGAAGTGACAGTGCAGGAATCTTTAGCAGCAGTGTGTCATTCTACTGAACAAAGACCTTGGCAGATCTGACTGGATGATGGTTGTCCTGAGGTGGGTATATGGTTATAATGCTAGTTCTACATAGTTTGTTATTTTTCTCCTGAGACTTACTAAAGGAACAGAAAGTATTCAGCTAAAATATCTCTTCCCCCATACGTGCAGCAAAAAAGAACCCCACAACTCTTCTCCCTAGTGATTCATTTTAACAACTTCCTCCCACCCCTGACAAGAGTTATGCCTATTAGTTACATTCACATCTTAGAGTTATTTCATATCACATGAACATCTACAGGAAAAGAATAGGTACATGCTAGAAATGGGAATTTTTACTGAGGCAGGAGTAAGACATGAGTGAGGTGGTCAACACTGGATAGCCAAAAGTCAATTTGAGTACGCTGGGCACCTTGGGTGTGGGCTGTAGGGAATGGTATGAAGGCAGGAAACAGGAGGCGATTCAGAGTAGGAGGTGAGAGGATCCAAAGACAAACTTTGCAGTTTAGCTTAACATTCTGGGGGCAACAGTGGGCCCCTGAAATCCTATATGATGTCTTTATCCCGAGTGCATCCTCATCTGTGGATGAGGTGAAATTAAAATACTATCAATAGTTTGGAGGTCCTAGGCAAATGCAGTACAGCCCACTGATTTCCTTCTTTTTCTCCTTCCTATCTGCTTTTAGAAGAATGTAGAAAAGAGGAAAGCAAAAAGGAAGTAGAAGAGAGAATATGTCTCCACTTTCCTTCCCTATTCATTTTTATAGACCTCTGAAACCTGAACTTTAGATGTTTACTATGAGGCAATAGAAAGACAAGTGTTATATAATTTAAGGGAAATATACATTACTGGCATCACAGCATTAGCTAAGATAACAGTTATGATAGGCCAGTACATCTAGGCAGCACTCATAAAAAAGCAAATATGCTTGAGTTGAGTGTGGTTTACATAGTTGAAGCAGATTGTTACTCATTCACTGAGTAGGTGCTCAAAAGTTACCTGTTGAATGAATGAGTAATGTTACAGGGTGGGGAGACAGGCAGTAAATATGTACATAAGCACAACATAATCATAAATTGTATTAAATGCTGTGAAGAGAAAGAATAAGATACTATGATGGAGAATAACAGGATGTCAGAGGACTCAATATTCTTCATATGAACCTTGAAAACCTCTAATTTTGGCAATTTATAGATGTGTTAAAATGTGCAATAAACATTTTTCGTATTTTATCCTATCAAAACTTGATAATCATCTGTGTTTTCTCCCATTTAATTTTTGCTCTATTTATTAGCCATTCAAATCAAAACGTTTATTCTCTGTATGCGAAATTCACAGTATATTTTAGTCTTTATTAGATCATTGACTATAAACATTTGTTTATGTTTCAGCTGAATAAAAAGACCCAAGTGATGTTATAACAAAAAACACATATTCATTCATCTTACTCCATACTCCAACGCTACAGTTCAGCCAGGTGGAGTGATATAATTATTTGTGTGTAGAATAAAATAGCAAAATATGTTAGAACTACTATAATAATAGGTTTCTAGCATTTCCATAAAAATCTATTTCAAGAGTTTTTCATTTATGCTAAATTTCCACTTAGTCAAGTTTGTCCAAAATGAATAGGGTAGTAACTTTCACAGAAATCCAGCATTTCATTTATGAAAGTTCCTGGGTCTCCTTTAGAAAATGAAAAATCCACCTGTCATGCACTCCTTTCATCTTGAAAAATTTTACTGTATGTTATGTGACCAGATACCAACCCAGGGCAACAGGGCAAGAGTGAGAAGACTGGAGCAAGTCATAATTTGGTTGTTGATTGAAAGCTTCCTTCTCTCTTAAACGCTGTGGGAGACAAAAAGTCCTGCCTATATTTATCTGCATTCCATCATATTTAAAATACTATGAAAAAAATTCAAACACTAATTAGTTCTACTCATGATATTTCACCAAAGTTTAATTTATTCACATTGAAAGAGCTTTTTGTTCATTTTATCAGAATGATCATACAACTACTATTCGGAATTTTAGCTATATGGTATTACCGTGCCTTGTACTTCTCAATTATAAATCTCAGCCCTAAAAATCTACTTAAAATTTTGAGTTTTTTTGCTTTTGCATTTATCAGTATTCTGTTTAGAAGACATTTTGACAGGTCATTAGAATAAAAAAATAACAGATGAATGTCTTTGCTTTTCATCAGGGAAACTAGATATGAGGCATATTCCTATTAATTGCTGAATAAGGCATATCTTTGATAACAGTATCCTAATATGTCATTTTGGGAATTTCTAGGAATCAGTTGAATTCCATTACTCTTAACTATGGGCAGGCATTAGGATCCTTTGTGCTACTCACATGGGTGAAAAGTGTGGTGGAAAACTGAGTTTTCAGCTGCAGGGGCCTAGGGCCTTCTAAGGGTGGGAATCCTCCTTGTCAAGAGCTTTGTTTATGCTTTAGTTTGACTTTCATTTTACTTTATTTTGAATGTGGTTTTGCCTTATCTGAGAGTTCACAAAAAGATCATTTTCAGTGTTTAGGAAAACTATCACTGGGATGTGGGTGTTGCCAGATTTAGCTTGTGCGCTCTCTCTCTCTCTCTCTCTCTCTCTCTCTCTCTCTCTCTCTCTCTCTCAGGATGACAGTATGTCTGAAATATTGCATGGCACATACTTATATGGAAAAAATTAGTTGTTTAGCTGAAATGAAGATTTAACTGGGCATCCGCTATTTTATCTGGCAGACCTACTAGGGTAACATTATATCTTATCATCCAAACTAGGACACTTTTGAGAGTTAAATGGGACACTTTTAACAATTATGCCAGGATAACAGGCATAAATTGGAACTATCTGGGAAAACTAGAAAGTATGGCCAACCTAATTACAAGGGGTTTTGAAATTTTTAATTATTGGTTTTAGATTTTCATAAGCAATCACATCTCTCTGTCATTAACTTGTATAGCTGTTAATCTTTATAAAGTATATTGCTTTATAATTTCATATTAAAAATTTGATTAAGGCACCTTTAAAACTATGGTGTCCTAATTGCTTCAAGCTTGACACAGGGTTAGAGTTCTCTTCTTTTTTTTTTTTTTTAGAAGAGTTTGAGAAGGATTGATATTTTTTACATACCAATATTAAAGAGAATTAAAGTTCTCTTTCTTCATGAGTAAAATGAGGAGCCTACATGTACATGAGATTTTACAGTTCAAAATTTTTAAATTATTTCTTCTTTCTTTATATTATTTATATATGTATATGTTGCCATCAGCAGTTATAACTTACGACAAGAAATTCCATGTGTTTTCGGTCTTATATTTGGCTTCTCTTTTTTTAAAATAAATTTATTTATGTGGGTTTTTTTTTTTTTTTTTTTTGGCTGCGTTGTATCTTCGTTGCTGCACACGGGCTTTCTCTATTTGCCGCGAGCGGGGGCTACTCTTCGTTGTGGTGCACGGGCTTCTCATTGCTGTGGTTTCTCTTTGTTGCGGAGCACAGGCTCTAGGCCCGCGGGCTCAGTAGTTGTGGTTCACGGGCTCTAGAGCGCAGGCTCAGTAGTTGTGGCGCACGGGCTTAGTTGCTCCGAGGCATTTGGATCTTCCCTCACCAGGGCTCAAACCCGTATCTCCTGCATTGGCAGGCGGATTCTTAACCACTGTGCCACCAGGGAAGCCCCTATTTGGCTTAATTCTTTTCTTTTAATCTATTCTTGTTTTGGGGGATTTAGTAAATAATTATCGTTCATATTTAGCTTAACCTTCTTAATTGCATATATACACCCTTTTCTCTTCCCTTGCTCAGCCTAACTAACTTCAGTCTACAGATCCATCCATAAATATATGAGTACATGCTACATGCCAGTCTTTCTGCTGAGTGCTACAGTAAATGTGATGTGGAATGTAACTTGGTTATATCCTTAGGGGCTTAGAGTCTAGACTTGATATGGTAGTCTCTCCACAGCTTTGTCTATTTCAGTTGGGTTTTTTGTCTCTATCTTCTTCAAGCCTGTGTCTCCTATGACGTATGATAATTAGTATGTCAGGAATACATGAATCATGGTTTTGAATAGGAGTTGTATGTTTTTTGTCTTATTCCAGTACCTGTTAATGCACAGAATTTTATTAGGGTTTTGGCTACATTAATGAAATGTCTTTGGGAAAAGACTTTTTTACTGCTAGATAGTTTTTCTGTGTTGTAATTTATAAGGTGGAATAAAAATGTATCATAGTCCAATATACTTGAACTGCCTTTAACCTTTGAGCAATGAGTTGACCCAGATAACAATTTTCAAGATTGTTTTAACTTTTAACACTTAAAAGTTTAATATCTGGTTTCTTTAAAGAAAAAAAAATTTGTGTATTTTCTTGCTATTATTGTTTTGAGTGTCAACACTAGTTTTATATAATAATTTTAAAATGTACATTGCCCTGTTTTTATTATTTTGAAAAGATGTAAAATTATTTCTACTTCGTACTCACATGATAGAAAACTCACATGGTATAAAAGCATATATAGTGCAAAGTCACCCCGTCTCCTAGCCACCCATTTTCCTCATAATCAGTTTTTATCAGTATTTTGTATATTCTTCCAGAGTTTGCATGTACAGATCATTATTTATATATTCTCTTTCTTCTTTTTGCACAAATGCTAACATACCATATATACTGTTGTATACTTTTCTTTTTTCACATAACACTGTATTTTGAAGATGACTCCTTATCAGAACATAGAGAACCTAATGTTTTTTTCCAAGCTGCATAGTATTCCATGTTACAAGGCCCCTACTAATCACTTTTTTCATTGTTTTCACTTGTTTGCTATTATATACAATGTTTGATAAATAGCTTCATAACATACCTCATTTTGCACATGTGCAGCTCAGTTGGCAAGAGTGTGTATATCATTCCTGGAAAAGGAATTCCTGAGTCAAAGTACATTCATACATGCCTTAAAAAATGGGTTTGTTTTTCTTTCGTCTAAAGGTAAATGTGTTTATAGTAAAAACTTAAAACTTTTCAAGCGTTACTAAAAAGAATAAAGTGAAAAATAAATTCCCCAAGCTCTTAGTCTTACTTCGAGGTATGACAGTTTCTCGTCTATCTTTCTCGTGATTATCAATTTGCCTGATATTTTTTCTTTTTTTAAAATATAAATGAACCAACAAGGACATACTGTATAGCACAGGGAACTATACTCAATATTTTGTAATAACCTATAAGGGAAGAGAATCTGAAGAAGAATATATATATATCACTGTACTGTATACCTGAAACTAACATGATATTGTAAATCAATTATACTTTAATTTTTTAAAAATACATATTTATATATATGACTCTATGGTATCCCATTTTATATATATACCATAATTTATCCATTAAGTTCCTCATTGGTGGGCATTTAAGATGTCTCCAGATCTTTTTTTATACCACAGACAAAGCTACAGTAAAAAACCTTGTAGCTATCTTTGCGTACATATGGATGTGTTTCTACTGGATAGATTTTTAGAATGTAAGGAATATATGCATTTTAAAATTTTATTAGTTTTACTAACTGCTCTCCAAAAAGATAGTTCTATTTTATACTTCCACCAGTATATTCTTGCTAACTATGGCTGTTATCAAACTTTTTAATCTTTGCCAATTTAGTAAGGGGCAAAAAGGAATTCTTATTTGAATTTCTTGTATTATGATTGATTTTGATAAATTGGCCATTTCTGTTTATTTTCTGTGTATTACTATTTGTGTCCTTTACCCATTTTTCTTATGGGTTGTTCACTTTTTAATTGATTTGTAAGTACACTCATCTATGGGGAAATTAGCCTGTGGTCAAGTATGTTACAAATTTTTTTCTCAGTTTTTTCATTTTTTTATCACGTGTATAGTCTGTAAATATACATAATTTGATCCTAAAGAGATGAGGAGAAGGTGGGGAGTGGTGGGAGTGAATTAGTGGAGGATCCAAAGCAAACTACTAATCACTTTTTAAGTAGGAAGAATAATATGACAAAAATAATGCAGTGCTTTTATCTCCTTAGAGGAAAGAAGATATAAATAAGAGATTGTACAGTATTTTGCATATATGAAGTATAATGACCATTCTGCAAATATATTTATTTTTTATATTTTTCCCTCCAGAGGTATTGTCAGCTATGATTAGTGTGCTGTTGGTGTATATACTTATGGGATTCCTCTTATATGAAGCTGTCCAAAGAACTATCCATATGAAATATGAAATAAATGGAGATATAATGCTCATTACCGCAGCTGTTGGAGTTGCAGTTAATATGATGTAAGCTCTTTTTAAAAATTTTTAATAGGCTTTATTTTTTAAAGCAGTTTTAGATTCACAGCAAACTTGTGTGGAAGGCACAGAGCTTTCCCATATATACCCTGCCCCCCACATGCATAGCCTCCCTGGTTATCATATCCCCCACCAGAGTGGTACAGTTGTTATAAACCATGAGCCTACACTGACACATCATTATAGCACAGAGTCCATAGTTCACTTGAAGGTTCTCTCTTGGTGTTAAACTCATTCTATGAGTTTGGACAAATTTATAATGACATGTATCCACCATTATAGTATCATATACTCTATATTGTTTTCACATTAATATTTTCAAGTACTGTGAACTTAGAGACTATTATGTATGCATTCAGTAGCGTGCAGTGATATTTTAATGTATTTTAAAGTTGTGTAGTACATTAATTTTTCTTCCAAATGTTAATAAAACACTTGGAATTACAAATTTCTCATGGGTTTGCTCAGGTATACTGAAGTTTGCCTAACAATCAGGAATTTAAGTAGGACAAAGTTTTTTTTAACTTTTATAATATTTTTATTTTAATAAGATTTTTTGTAACTACCAACTTTTTTCCTAAAAACTACAAAATCTTTAAGTTACATACCTAATCATTTGGACCAGGGGTCAGTAAACTTTTTCTGTAAAGGGTCAGATAATATATATTTTAGGCTTTGAGAGCCATACAGCCTCCTTGGCAGCTACTTAACTTTGCGGCTACAGAACAAAAGCACCCACATTCAGTATGTAAACAAATGAGCATGGCTGTGTTCCAATAATATTTTATTTACAAAAAAAAAAAAAACTTTACTTATAAAAACAGGCAGTGAGCCAACTATGGTCTACAGACCATGGTTTGCCAATCCCTGCGCTAGTGGTCTCCATTCATACTTAGAATAAAATCAAGTTTTTACCATAGCCACCCCTCCAACTCATCTCCCAACACTCTTGCTCACTTTTTTCTAGCCACAATGGCTGTCTTGCTTTTTTAAGCACATACATATACAGCACATTTTCATCTTAGGGCCTTCGCCCTGGTGTTCCTTCTGCCTGGAACACTCTTCCGCCACCATTTGCTTCCTGACTTCATTCAAGTCTCTACTCAGAATCTTAGTGAGGCCTTTTCTGATCACTCCCCATCACTCTCCACCTCCTTGCAATGCTTTACTTTTCTTCAAAGCATTCACATTGCCCACCAGTACATTATGTATTTATTTGTTAATTCTCTGCCCTCTCTACTAGAACATAAGTTCCATAGGGATAGGGATATGTCTGTCTTATCACTGTTTTGACCCCAACACCTAGAACAGTACCTGATACATAATAGGTGCTCAAATATTTATTAAATGAATGAGTTCCATGTTGCCTCATTAGTGTCTGATTAGTAACAAATATTTCTGTCAATAATATTAGGAAGAATAATAATCTTTTCTTTTATTTTTAACAGAATGGGGTTGCTGTTGAACCAATCTGGTCACCATCATGCCCATTCCCACTCCCTGCCTTCAAATTCTCCTACCACAGGTTCTAGATGTGGACACAACCATGGGCAGGATAGCTTGGCAGTGAGAGCTGCATTTGTACATGCCTTGGGGGATCTGGTACAGAGTGTTGGTGTGCTAATAGCTGCATACATCATACGATTCAAGGTAACATGATTGCTAGTTTTTTTGTTTTAAAATATATATTTAATTTCAACATTAAAACTAAAGGTGACTGTCTTTTATCAGTATATTAGACACCAGTGCCAGTCCTATTCATTTTGCATTATGCAAGCATACTTGAACTATCAGTATATCTCTTTTATTAGCACCAAACACAATAGTTATCAACCTCACGGGGTAACTTATCTGTTGGCTTTGGTGGTGCCTTCACTGAAGAACTCAGTTCTAAGCCTTGTCACTCAACTGCTAGGTACTGGAATGTGCACTGGAGTGGAAATCCAGAGATCTGAGTTCTAGTCTTGACTCTGCCTTTAATACTTTGACCTTCAGCAAGTCCCTCAACTCTAAACCTGAGTCCCCTCCTCTTTCATATGAGGGGCTTAGACCAGATGGATGGCTGCTAAAACTCGTTCCAGCTCTGATAGTCTATGGTTCTGGGTGGAAGATTTAGAGAAAGCACAGAGGAAAACAGTGGAACAAATGACGAAACTTCTGGAAATACAATAGGTTTCACAAAGAAAGGCATTTAAACAGTCTAGGAAAGAGTGAAGACGTTTCTCAATTGGCATTATCCAAGTTTTAAAGATGTGCTCCAGTCCTGCTAAAGAACAGGGGACAGAATATGCCTTGCTTTGCTTTACAGACTGTTTTATGACTGTCTAATTAATCACACAATTTTGATCTGTCATCTTTCAGCCAGAATACAAGATTGCTGATCCCATCTGTACATATGTGTTTTCATTACTTGTGGCTTTTACAACCTTTCGAATCATATGGGACACAGTAGTTATAATACTAGAAGGTAAGATCTCTAGTATCCCCACTGTGGGTTTATTATTTCCCTAAATCAGATTGGGGCTGTTGGTGGGGGGCAGGAATACTCCAGGGTAGGAGCCATGTCTTTCTTTTTACTGATAATTATTAGTCTATAATACCACCTTACATGTAAAAAACATGTGAGAGTCAATGCAGTCTCCCATCTATTACCCATTTGATCCTTATAATAGCCAAGAAAAGTAGGCAAGGCAGACATTATTCCCATTTACCAACAAGAAAATTGAGGCTCAGCAGGGTAACATAACTTCATTAAGGTCATGCTGCTAATAAACTGTGGACCTAGGACAAGAATGCAGCTTATGATTCTTAATACAGTTATGTTTAGTAATTTATTTATTAAGTCTGTAATTCCCATTTAACTTGCTATTCTATTTCCAACATCCCTGCCTTACTGATATTAAGTATAAGCATTTAACTATAAGTTCTCAGAAGTAGGTTTATCTTCATTGTATGTTCCTTTTTCTTTTTTGTCTATCCTAGCTTGTTTATTAGATGAAGTCGTCTGGTTTGAGTGACATTTCTTTTTAGTGAGCATGAACATTTTTTAAGTATTTATTAACCTCTTGTATATATCCTGCTATATGTGTGCATAGTTTATCTTAAAGTTTTAATATATTTTAAAGTGTTCATTTAAACTGAATTTGGTAAAGCCATTTGGTTTCTTTTTTTAAAAAATGTCCTATTAGTAATATATAAATTTTTTCTCAAAATAACCTTTACTTATAAATGATACATTCTGAATAGGTGTACCAAGCCATTTGAATGTAGACTATATCAAAGAAGCTTTGATGAAAATAGAAGATGTATATTCAGTGGAAGATTTAAATATCTGGTCTCTCACTTCAGGAAAACCTACTGCCATAGTACATATACAGCTAAGTATGTTGCTGACAGTGAATGCTGGGGTTGGTGGACTTCTATCTTTGGAATTAAACATCTGTGCTTATGATTAAATAGGAAGACTTTTCTGCTGGAAAGATATGTTTTAAGGGAAGGGTGAGGCTCTTCAAAATGTGAGTTGCAGGTCAATTTATTGTTGGCAGAGCAATAATTTTCGACCTCTTTGATGAGATATTACAAATTGATTTTTTGCCTTCAGGTAAAAGGCACAAAGTATATTTACCATGTTTTTTCTATATAAGAAAAGCTAAACTCTATGTTTTTATTTCTTTAAATCATTTCACAGATTGATGCTTTTTATTTTTTTATCAAAATAATACATGCATATGGTTTATTTTAAAAACTACAAAAGATGAAAGACTTGTAATTGATGTCTAGTATTCTTTCTCTACCCAAGAGTAGAATGGAGAGATTGGAATAATGAGAAGTCATTCTGGCTTTGTAAACTGAAATACTTCTCTAACAGAATAGCTTCAAGAGGGTAGAAGTCAAACTAATAAAAATCTGTTCACAGTATAGTAAGATTGTTTTTGCCCTTTGTCTTGTTCACTAATATGTAACTGTATACAGTGAATAGTAATGATATTTTCTTGACCTTGCAGTTCCTGGAAGTTCATCTAAATGGGAGGAAGTACAGTCCAAAGCAAAGCATTTATTATTGAACACATTTGGCATGTATAAATGTACTATTCAGCTTCAGAGTTATAGGCAAGAAGTGGACAGAACTTGTGCAAACTGTCAGAGTTCCAATCCCTAATTGTATACATTTTGGGGACTACCGCCTTATTTATCCTGCAGTCACAGATGTAAGAGCAATAAATGCACACCTAAATGAGAAATGGAATCCCTGACAGCTGTGTCAGTATCAAGCACCGGTCTCTCAAAACAGTCACTCCAGCCTGACAGTGCTACTTTCTGTTTAATGGCAAAATGAGACTTCACCATGATTTTCAGATGAAGATGTTTCTAAAACACTGTTTACAGAATGAGACATGACTCTACAGATACCTCATAGAAGACAATCCAAGACTGTACTTCATTAATTATGACAGTACATGTCTTAAAGGAAGCATCAAGAATTCAGTATTTGCATTTAAAAATCCTTTTTAAAGACCATTTTATATCAAGCCAGTGGTGGAAAACTGAATTTTTTTATTATGTAATCTTGAACCCAGCTTCTGGAATTTGACACCCAGCTCTCTTTTTACCAAAATTATTTCTCAGCAGATTTCAGAAAGTAACTACTAATTATCCAGAGAGTGAAATAAGCATGTATTCCTAGAGTTTCAGAAATGTTTGATTTCACAAATAAGTCTTAATCTTACTGTTAACAATTTGTAATCAACTTTTTCCAGACGTTACAGGGTTTTGAATCTCAAAGTTAGCATTTTTGGTTATTTGTAACCTTATCAGAACCAAATCTTTACATATTGTGGTCACTGTCATTAAATTGTTTAGGAAATATTTTCAATATTATTCTGAATAGCAGAAGTTAATCATAAACTCAAATTACTATATGATAATTTAAAACAAACTATAGGAGTGACGATGGAATGTGGAGTTTCAGATTTAAGTCTTCCCGAAATCACTTGTTGTTCATGGAATTATTTTAAGAACAGCAAGAGACTGCAAAAGGTAAACAATGATCCTCTGTCCTTTTAAGAACTGCCTTACCTTTTGTACTGAAAGTTTGCTTAGTACCTTGCTTCTTTCCTGCTTCCATACCAGTTAAATCTGTGTGAGCCCTTTCAGGGTAAAACTCTGGGAAGCTAAGGTTCAGTGTGCTATTCACCTCTCACGTGTAGATTAACCACATTCCTCCAGAGAATTTTGGCTGGATAATATGGGTTAGGGATTCTCCATGGACTCCAGAAACCCTAGGATGTAATTTTGATGTTTTTCCAATAATAATACCATAACAGAAATTCCCAGAGGGATTGGGGCAAGATATTACTCTGAGAAAACAAAATTTTCAAGGGTTTTTGACCTTGTGTGTATGTTTTTTAAAGCAGGGGAATGGGGATGGACATGAAATCTGTGTTGTAGGGAGGCTAAGTTTTCAGAACGAATGCAACTAATTGGTAACAATTGTGTTAAAGAGGCAGCTGTGAATATTCATGTTTCATTTTGCAACTGTTGGTTTTGATATTATCTTTATGCACATTAGAAATCCATTTTCAAGAGGAACACTTTCTTATCCCGAGAATGGATATGGTTCTTTGACTCCTCAGAATCAGAGTAGAATGTACCAGACAAGTTGTGAACTGAAATCCCAGGTGGGCATGCAGTTGACTTCTGATATAAATGACGAATAGGAAACAGATTTCATCTTCCTACCAAGAAACTCACTATGTAATAAACCTAAGATAAAACCTAGATTTACCTAAAAATTTATTGAGTTGATGGTATCCAATAAAAGGGTTGATGAGGATTAATGGCTCCTAATAAAACCCAGTGTCTGTTGAATTGAATTGAAAATTCACTTTATGGGATTCTTATTGTGAATCTATTTAAAACAATGCTTTGAATTTTTCAAAAATTTCAGTAGCATATAAACTGTTTAAATCAAAATAAATATAAAATTAAAATACAGAGGGCAAGTAAGAATAAATGAGAGGCATTTCAGTGGACATCTGGATATTTATGGACTTTGAGTACCTAGCAAGAGAAATGCATTATATATGCTAATTATGCTAATGAATTTCCCAAATTTGCAAATTGTTCCTCATATCTACGGAGCTTGTTTCTTGTAAACTTTCCTTTATCTTAAATAGCTATATATGACTTTTCATAATGACCTATTCCTTGGAAAGTTATTTGATGAAACAGTCTAAAATCCATTTGATGACTGAAAGGATCCTCTTGTAAAATGCAGAAACACTGAAAACTTTTGTAAATTTTAATTACAGTGTTCTCCTTAAAGTGAGGTACACATAAAGTTTCCTGTGCTTTGCTTTTTGTAGCAAAGACTATAGACTTTGTACTTGTACTCCACTGTGTCTGTAAGATTTGAGGATTGATAGATTTAACTTTTTGTAACTTCACAAGACCCACTGAGAGTGATGTGAACTTAGCAGATACGACCAGGAACTGCACAGCTGGTCTGTCCTTCACCCGCTTAGTTACAGCCCTAAGTTACACTCCTCAGCCAGCCCTCAGAAAGGGCTTTCCATTGTCCTGGGAAAGGCAGTGGCTGTTTGTATAAATACCTAGCATTGTTAATTTTGCACAAGGAAAACATCACAACATAAAAGCTGGGCAGTTCTTCATTGCAATGTATTTCAGTTAACATTTGCAAATAATCAGAGTTACTTGTGTATATAACCTGTGTTTCACAGCTTTGGCCAGATGCAGCATTTTGATTTATTATAGGAAAAAGACCTATTGTTTCATTAATGACCATGCTGCTTTAGAAATAAAATGTGGGGAATGCAGTTGAATACGGCATATTTCAGAAGGCTTTGAAATGCAGAACCAGTAGCACTTGTAATTCCTCCATACATTTTCCATTAGCTATTTCTTGTGTAATGTGAGCCCAGATTTTCACAACTTGCAGCTCCCATCAGTATTATTTGCCAAATCACTGGATTTCTTATTTTACTGTTTTCAAGTTTGGGTGCTTTGTTCCCATTTTCTAAAACTAGTTTTCTGCTCTTAGGGATCTCAGTGTTCTAGTTCTGTCTCTTGAACCCAGGTGTCCTAACCGACAGTGTTTGTCTTTAGTAGAATTTTCCCAGAATAGACTTAGGCAGGATCAGATACTTGAGCTTCCCTTTCATTTTAATGTGAGGAAAAACCATCTTTCAGAGACAAAGCACCACTTATAAATGTGTTTCTGGGTAGGGAAGAACCTTTTTTTAAATAGCTGGTTGTTCCTGATCCAGATTTCTCTGCATGCTGAGCTCTATAGAGTAAGTGTGGTAGAAGTGGATGCACTGCACAACAAACAGCAAGCCAAAATCACTGCTGATAAGACTCGGGGTTGTGTTTCTCAAACCACCACTCTTACTACTTTAGAAGAGAGAAGAATTCACTTCTGAAACAAGCACAATTAGCTAAATTTATTTTCTTCTTATGTGTTTATATTAATTGGTTCACCATAATGAATAAGGTGTTCTTACAGAATTTGAGCCCCTTTGGAATAAGGTTTTAGGCACTTTTGCTGTTGCCTCTACCTTACATACAGTAAATGTAAAGTTATTGAATGTGTTCATAGATACAAGATTAGTTCATTGGGTTCAGTTTGTCTTTGAACCAAGCTTCACTTTTGAGCCTGTTGGGTATTAGTCACAAATGAATAGTGGCACCTCGCTATATGCTGTGTTGAGGGGAGGCCAGCCTGATCCCCAAATTGATGATTAAGCTTAATGTCTCTCTAACCAAAATACCATTTGCAAACCCTGGCTACAGATCTATCCTGTGAATCCCACCAGACAGGGCTTCAGATTTATGTTAACAGATAGCTAGCCAGGGATATTTCTTGTGATATTGATAGGAGAACGCAAATTGGAGAGAAGAATTGTTGTGAGAGTTCCTCGATGTTGAATTGTGTGTGTGCAGTTGGGTTACACACTTGGGCCAGCCTGTCATTGAATTCTTGCTTACAATAGGTTTAACCTGTTCTTCCAGTCATGTGGTGAGGACCAACAAACATTTTCTGATTTTTGGTAAGATTGGAAAACATTTATGGAGACTTTTCCAGTTAAACCTGTGACAGTGTCAATTTAAATATTGCAATTAAGTATATTACAAAATAACTGCAACACAAAATTGAAATGTGCCAGTATGTCAGCTTTGCACCTGAAAGATAATGTATATTTGGAAAGCTTATGCTTCTCTAAATAAATATATGTTAATAAGTAAGCCATATCACAGTTTAAGAAATTGTATATACTTTTCCATATACACCTTCAGAAACCAGGTATTTTGCATAATGATTGATTTTAGAAAGATTTTGAAGCTGGAGTCTGTCCATGTAATTTAAGATCAAAGTACAGTATATGTATATGTACTGTATTTGCAATTTTCAAATTGTAATTTCCTATACATTTATTAAATAAAGTATTGTTTTGCCATGTGGTTTATTAAAAAATGAAAGTATACATTGCCTTAAATTTCTAGTTTTTTTAAATTGAATAAATAATCATAATAGACCTTAAAAGATAATCTTCTTAGAAAGAAAAGCATTGGAAAATAGAATTTAAGCTATCTAGTTTTATTTATTTTTAATTAATTTATTTTTTATTTTTTGGCTGCATTGGGTCTTCATTGCTGCACATGGGCTTTCTCTAGTTGCAGATAGTGGGGGCTACTCTTCATTGCAGTGCACGGGCTTCTCATTGCGGTGGCTTCTCTTGTTGCAGAGCATGGGCTCTAGGCACTCAGGCTTCAGTAGTTCTGGCACGCGGGCTCAGTAGTTGTGACGCACGGGCTTAGTGGCTCCGTGGCATGTGGGATCTCCCCAGACCAGGGCTCGAACCCGTGTTCCCTGCCTTGGCAGGTGGATTCTTAACCACTGCGCCACCAGGGAAGTCCCCCTATTTAGTTGCAGAATCTCTGATTGTAATGCCTTTTAGATGTTTAAGAAATAAAACTGAAAAAAAAATCTTCCAGATAGGATAAGAGATTAAAAGAACCTTTACTTTTTATATCAGTCACTTTTAATGTCCCTGCAGCCCCAGCAACAGTGGCAGACAGGAAAGAAAGAGGCCCTAGCGGGAGTGAGTTTGGTGAGGACCATCGGGAAATGTGAGCGAAGTGACCTGAGGAGCCTCCAGCGGCGCAGACCAGGGGTCGGCGGCACGCCTCACAGGCCCGTCTGCCACAGCCTGTTTGTATAGCCCAAAGAGCTGAGGGTGGTTTTCTCATTTTTTTAATGGTTGAAAAATCAGAATAATAATATTTCATGAGGTGAAAATTATGTAAATTTTAAATTTCAGTGTCTGTAAATAACTCACTGAACATATCCACACGCATTCAACCATGGCTGCTCTCTCATGCTGCAGTGGCAAAATTGAGTAGTTGTGACAAATAAAAGATATCTACTATCTGTCCCTTTACAGAAAAAGTTTGCTGGCCTCTGGTGTACCCTATTACCATTTTAGGGCCATAACAGCATAAATGGATGCAGGCTCAGCGGCCATGGCTCACGGGCCCAGCCTCTCTGCGGCATGTGGGATCCTCCCGGACCGGGGCATACCTTTTTTCTTTATCCGCCTTGGAGTTTGGGGCCGAAATATAGGGAAAGAGTAGCAAGATTTCAAATATTATCTACGTACCATATGTTCTATGTCATGTTCAGCAGCAAAGCCATTTTCTACCCGGAGCACCATGATCACCAGCATCATTTAAGAATATTCTTCAGGACTTCCCTGGCGGTCCAGTGGGTAAGACTGGGAGCTCCCAATGCACGGGGCCCAGGTTCGATCCCTGGTCGGGAAACTAGATCCCATATGCATGCCACAACTAAGACCCCACACAGCCTAAATAAATAAGTAAAATATTTCTTAAAAAACTGTTTTTCAACATAAAGCTTATTCACCTGAATTTTTTAATTTTTCACTTAAGTTATGACAAAAAAATGAAGGAAATAAAAATGTATATATGTTGAATACCTTATGTAGTTGGTGCCAGCTGGGAGCTCACAAACAAAAAATAACATCTGCTAAGTAAATTGAAAATTGGCTGTAAGTCTTTTAAAAGAGTATGTTCTTTAGAGTCTTCCAGTTACCTAACTAGTAAAAGACAACTATTTTTGAAAACAGTAATAAATACAGTTTTAGATAAGTTATACTAGTAAATACTGATATGTTACATATTCTTTGTGATTATATACCTAGCTCTATTTGGTTTTGATGTGTTATATTTTGGGGTCCATGTCAGATGCTAAAACAAATCCTAATCTGGGCTACCAGCCATACAGACTCTTATTTATGCTAAACTTTCAGCTTTATTTAATATATTAGAATAATATTTTTTGATTATAATTCAGTTCCAACTATGATCTATTATAATTGCTATAAGTTGTGAAATAAACTGAGCATAAACAGGAATTACAAAGCCTTACGACATCTCTATGTGAATCGTGTTTAAGATTAAGATGCTTAAACCTCCTAAGATTATAAGGTTCAGTGAAATATAACCAAAGATGTCATTTTCAAGCAGCACTCTGGTTTAAGGCTCTCATGTGACTTTTACAGAATGTAAACTGTAAAGTTTGGCCTGTGGGTATTACCCAATAAACATGAAGATGATACTCTGTAATTTACCAAATAGCTTCAATGTCTCCTGTCCTGGACTTTTCAAAGACTTATTCTGGTTTGATTTGATTTGATTTGATTATTTTTTTTGTGTGTGTGGTACGCGGGCCTCTCACTGTTGGGGCCTCTCCCGTTGCAGAGCACAGGCCCCGGACGCGCAGGCTCAGCGGCCATGGCTCACGGGCCCAACCGCTGCGCAGCATGTGGGATCTTCCCAGACCGGGGCACAAACCAGCGTCCCCTGCGTCGGCAGGCGGACTCTTAACCACTGCGCCACCAGGGAAGCCCTGGTTTGATTTTAAATTCCTATTGTCTGTGTTTCACTTGCCTGTTTCTGCACATTGGTTTGTGGGTTGTTGTTGTTGTGGGTTGTTTTTGTTTTTTCTTTTTTAATTTCAATATTATTTTTTTAACATCTTTATCGGAGTATAACTGCTTTACATTGTTGCTGCTGTATAACAAAGTGAATCAGCTATACGTATACACATATCCCCATATCCCCCACCTCTTGCATCTTCCTCCCTCCCTCCCTATCCCACCCTTCTAGGTGGTCACAAAGCACCGAGCTAATCTCCCTGTGCTATGCAACTGCTTCCCACTAGCTATCTACTTCACATTTGGTAGTGTATATATATCCATGCCACTCTCTCACTTCTCAGCTTACCCTGCCCCCTCCCTGTGTCCTCAGGTCCACTCTCTATGTCTACGTCTTTATTCCTGTCCTGCCCCTAGGATCTTCAGAACCATTATTATTTTTTTTAGATTCCATATATATGTGTTAGCATACATTATTTGTTTTTCTCTTTCTGACTTACTTTACTCTGTATGACAGTCTCTAGGTCCATCGACCTCACTACAAAAAACTCAATTTCATTTATTTTTATGGCTGAGTAATATTCCATTGTATATATGTGCCACATTTTCTATATCCATTCATCTGTTGATGGACTCTTATGTTGATTCCATGTCCTGGCTATTGTAAATAGTGCTGCGATGAACATTGTGGTACATGACTCTTTTTTGTGTGTGTGGTACACGGGCCTCTCACTGTTGTGGCCTCTCCCGTTGTGGAGCACAGGCTCTGGACGTGCAGGCTCAGCGGCCATAGCTCACAGGCCCAGCCGCTCCACAGCATGTGGGATCTTCCCAGACCAGGGCACAAACCCGTGTCCCCTGCATTGGCAGGCGGACTCTCAAACACTGTGCCACCAGGGAAGCCCCATGACTCTTTGAATTATGGTTTTCTCAGGGTATATGCCCAGGAGTGGGATTGCTGGGTCATGTGGTAGTTCTATTTTTATTTTTTTTAAGGAACCTCCATACTGGTCTCCATAGTGGCTGTATCAATTTACATTCCCACCAACAGTGCAAGAGGGTTCCCTCTTCTCCACACCCTCTCCAGCATTTATTGTTTGTAGATTTTTGATGATGGCCATTCCGACCAGTGTGAAGTGATACCTCATTGTATTTTTGATTTGCATTTCTCTAATGATTAGTGATGTTGAGCATCTTTTCATGTGTTTGTTGGCAATCTGTATATCTTCTTTGGAGAAATGTCTATTTGGGCCTTCTGCCCATTTTTGGATTGGGTTGCTTGTTTTTTGATATTGAGCTGCATGAGATACTTGTATATTTTGGAGATTAATCCTTTGTCAGTTGCTTCATTTGCAAATATTTTCACCCATTCTGAGGGTTTTCTATTTGTCTTGTTTATTGTTTCGTTTGCTGTGCAAAAGCATTTGTTTCATTAGGTCCCATTTGTTTATTTTTGTTTTTATTTCCGTTTCTCTAGGAGGTGGGTCAAAAAGGATCTTGCTGTGATTTAGATCATAGAGTGTTCTGCCTATGTTTTTCTCTAAGAGTTTTATAGTGTCTGACCTTACATCTAGGTCTTTATTCCATTATGAGTTTATTTTTGTGTACAGTGTAAACGAGTGTTCAAATTTCATTGTTTTACATGTACCTGTCCAGTTTTCCCAGCACCACTTATTGAAGACGCTGTCTTTTCTCCATTGTATATTCTTCACTCCTTTATCAAAGATAAGGTGACCATATGTGTATGAGTTTATCTCTGATTCCGCAAGCTCCTATTTTCTTTCTCAAGATTGCTTGGGCTATTCACGGTCTTTTGTGTTTCCATACAAATTGTGACATTTTTGTTCTAATTCTGTGAAAAATGCCATTGGTAGTTTGATAGGGATTGCATTGAATCTGTAGATTGCTTTGGGTAGTAGAGTCATTTTCACAATGTTGATTCTTCCAATCCAAGAACATGGTATATCTCTCCATCTGTTTGTATCATCTTTAATTTCTTTCATCAGTGTCTTATAGTTTTCTGCATACAGGTCTTTTGTCTCCCTAGGTAGGTTTATTCCTAGGTATTTTATTCTTTTTGTTGCAATGGTAAATGGGAGTGTTTCCTTCATTTCTCTTTCAGATTTTTCATCATTAGTGTATAGGAATGAAAGAGATTTCTGTGCATTAAATTTGTATCCTGCTACTTTACCAAATTCATTGATTAGCTCCAGTAGTTTTCTGGTAGCATCTTTGGGATTCTCTATGTATAGTATCAAGTCGTCTGCAAACAGTAACAGTTTTACTTCTTCTTTTCCGATTTGGATTCCTTTTATTTCTTTTTCGCCTCTGATTGCTATGGCTAAAACTTCCAAAACTGTGTTGAATAATAGTAGTGAGAGTGGGCAACCTTGTCTTATTCCTGATCTTAGTGGAAATGGTTTCAGTTTTTCCCATTGAGAATGATGTTGGCTGTGGGTTTGTCATATATGACCTTTACTATATTGAGGTAAGTTCCCTCTATGCCTACTCTCTGGAGAGTTTTTATCATAAATGGGTGTTGAATTTTGTCAAAAGCTTTTTCTGCATCTATTAAGATTATCATATGGTATTTATCCTTCAGTTTGTTAATATGGTATATCACATTCATTGATTTGTGTATATTGAAGAATCCTTGCAATCCTGGGATAAACCCCACTTAATCATGGTGTATGATCCCGTTAACATGCTGCTGGATTCTGTTTACTAGTATTCTTGCATCTATGTTCATCAGTGATATTGGCCTATAGTTTTCTTTTTTTGTAACATCATTGTCTGGTTTTGGTATCAGGGTGATGGTGGCCTCATAGAATGAGTTTGGGAGTGTTCCTCCCTCTGCTATATTTTGGAAGAGTTTGAGAAGGATAGGTGTTGGCTCTTCTCTAAATGCTTGATAGAATTCACTTGTGAAGCCAGCTGGTCCTGGGCTTTTGTTTATTTGAAGATTTTTAATCACAGTCTCAATTTCAGTGCTTGTGATTGGTCTGTTTATATTTTCTATTTCTTCCTGGTTCAGTCTCGGAAAGTTGTGCTTTTCTAAGCATTTGTCCATTTCTTCCAGATTGTCCATTTTATTGGCATATAGTTGCTTGTAGTAATCTCTCATGATCCTTTGTATTTTTGCAGTGTCAGTTGTTACTTCTTTTTCATTTCTAATTCTGTTGATTTGAGTCTTCTGTCTTTTTCTCTGATGAGTCTGGCTACTGATTTAGCAATTTTGTTTATCTTCTCAAAGAACCAGGTTTTAGTTTTATTGTTCTTTGCTATCGTTTCCTTCATTTCTTTTTCATTTCTTTCTGATCTGATCTTTCTGATTTCTTTCCTTCTGCTAACTTTGAGGGTTTTTTGTTCTTTCTCTAATTGCTTTAGGTGTAAGGTTAGATTGTTTATTTGAAATGTTTCTTGTTTCTTGAGGTAGGATTGTATTGCTATAAACTTCCCTCTTAGAACTGCTTTTGCTGCATCCCATAGGTTTGGGGTCATCGTATTTTCATTGTCATTTGTTTCTATGAATTTTTTAAATTTTGTGTTTGATTTCTTCAGTGATCTCTTGGTTATTTAGTAGTGTATTGTTTAGCTTCCATGTGTTTGTAGTTTTTACAGATTTTTTTCCTGTAATTGGTATCTAGTCTCATAGCGTTGTAGTCAGAAAATATACTTGATACAATTTCAATTTTCTTTAATTTACCAAGGCTGGATTTGTGACCTAAGATATGATCTATCCTGTAGAATGTTCCATGAGCACTTGAGAAGAAAGTATATTCTGTTGTTTTTGGATGGAATGTCCTATAAATATCAATTAAGTCCATCTTGTTTAATGTATCATTTAAAGCTTGCGTTTCCTTATTTATTTTCATTTTGGATGATCTGTCCATTGGTGAAAGTGGGGTGTTAAAGTCCCCTACTATGATTGTGTTACTTTCGATTTCCCCTTTTATGGCTGTTAGCATTTGCCTTATGTATTGAGGCACTCCTATGTTGGGTGCATAAATATTTACAATTGTTATATCTTTTTCTTGGATTGATCTCTTGATCATCATGTAGTGTCCTTCTTTGTCTCTTGTAATAGTCTTTATTTTAAAGTCTATTTTGTCTGATATGAGAATTGCTACTCCAGCTTTCTTCTGATTTCCATTTGCATGGAATATCTTTTTCCATCCCCTCACTTTCAGTCTGTATGTTTCCTTAGGTCTGAAATGGGTCTCTTGTAGACAGCATATATATAGGTCTTGCTTTTGTATCCATTCAGCCACTGTATGTCTTTTGGTTGGAGCATTTAATCTATTTACATTTAAGGTAATTATCAATATGTATGTTCCTATTATCATTTTCTTAATTGTTTTGGGTTTATTTTTGTAGGTCTTTTCCTTCTCTTGTGTTTCCTGCCTAGAGAAGTTCCTTTAGCGTTTGTTGTACAGGTGGTTTGGTGGTGCTGAATTCTCTTAACTTTTGCTTGTCTGTAAAGGTTTTAACTTCTCCGTTGAATCTGAATGAGATCCTTGCTGGGTAGAGTAATCTTGGTTGTAAGTTTTTCCCTTTCATCACTTTAAATATGTCCTGCCACTCCCTTCTGGCTTGTAGAATTTTTGCTGAAAGATCAGCTGTTAACCTTATGGGGATTCCCTTGTATGTTATTTGTTGATTTTCCCTTGCTGCTTTCAATATTTTTTCTTTGTATTTAACATTTTATACTTTGATTAATATGTGTCTGGTGTGTTTCTCCTTGGATTTATCCTGTATGGGACTCTCTGTGCTTCCTGGACTTGATTGACTATTTCCTTTCCCATATTAGGGAAGTTTTCAACTATAATCTCTTCAAATATTTTCTCAGTTCCTTTCTTTTTCTCTTCTTTATCTGGGACCCCTGTAATTTGAATGTTTGTGCATTTAATGTTGTCCCAGAGGTCTCTGAGACTGTCCTCAATTCTTTTCATTCTTTTTTCTTTATTCTTCTCTGTGGTAGTTATTTCCACTATTTTATCTTCCAGGTCACTTATCCGTTCTTCTGCCTCAGTTATTCTGCTATTGATTCCTTCTAGAGATATTTTAATTTCATTTATTGTGTTGTTCATCATTGTTTGTTTGCTCTTTAGTTCTTCTAGGTCCTCGTTAAACGTTTCTTGTATTTTCTCCATTCTATTTCCAAGATTTTGGATCATCTTTACTACCATTACTCTGAATTCTTTTTCAGGTAGACTGCTCATTTCCTCTTCATTTGTTTGGTCTGGTGGGTTTTTGCCTTGTTCCTTCATCTGCTGCGTATTTCTCTGTCTTCTCATTTTGTTTAACTTACTGTGTTTGGAGTCTCCTTTTCACAGGTTGGAGGTTCGTAGTTCCCATTGTTTTTGGTGTCTGCCCCCAGTGGGTAAGGTTGATTCAGTGGGTTGTGTAGGCTTCCTGTTGAAGGGGACTGATACCTGTATTCTGGTGAATGAGGCTGGATCTTGTCTTTCTGGTGGGCAGGACCACGTCTGGTGGTGTGTTTTGGGGTGTCTGTGAACTTAGTATGGTTTTAGGCAGCCTCTCTGCTAATGCGTGGGGTTGTGTTCCTGTCTTGCTAGTTGTTTGGCATGGGGTGTCTAGCACTGTAGCTTGCTGGTTGTGGGGTGGAGCTGGGTCTTAGCGTTCAGACGGAGATCTGTGGGAGAGCTTTCACCAATTGATATTAGGTGGGGCTGGGAGGTCTCTGTTGGTCCATTGTCCTGAACTTGGCTCTCCCACCTCAGAGGCTCAGGCCTGACACCCGGCCGGAGCACCAAGACCTTGTCAGCCACACAGCAGTGAATATGGCGGTCTCCATTATGAAGTCAGATTACGAGGGTCTACAATAGCTGTTCAGCTAGAACAGGATGACTTGGTAGCACTTTGTCTACGAGGCTGTCTCCAGCAGCTGGTGGCTAAAAGCATAGGTCTCAGCATGTGCGGCCAGAATCTTAAACGTTTATATAGAGGTCTTCACTGGGTTCAGTCACGGATCCGGTACAGATGGTCTCAAGAACACCTTACTCTCTCAAGGTTGTGTGCTTGAAACAGCTCCTAAGCCTGAGGGTCTACAAGCTGCAGGAAGACGAGACCGCCCGGGGCAGCCTGCAAAGCCGTGATTCTTGCCACAAACCCTGCTGCTGCCGTCATGGAATCCGACTTCCCCCACCCAATGAGTTTTCAGTGAAGCTTTTTCTCTGTGGGGATGAGATTCATGCTACCTGAGTTGCCGAAAGCCACAGAGCTGTTAAATGTTGGGGCGGGGATACAAACCCAGCAAATCTGGCTCCAAGGTCTGTGTAACCTCACCCTGTCTGAAGCAAGGTCCTGGAACAACACCCCACTGTGTGTAGCAGACAGCGGGCAGGACCGTCTTTTTTTTAAATACTTTTGTTCACTTTAACAAAATGCTAACAGTATAGGTAGGTTTTTCTCCAAAATATATTGAGGTATTTCTTGTTAAGAGAGTAGGATTTGTTTAAATAGGAAACTTTTAGAGACCTCATGAAGCAAGGCTAGCCCTAGAGCAAGACAGACCACCTCTGTTCCCTTGACTTTCCTAGGATTGAGGCTCTGTCCCTACCTTCTTCTATCACCTTTCCCCTACTTCCTTTCCAGAAGAAACTTGCTAACAGCATAAAGGTAACAGTGATATTTACCTCAGAACAGTGATTACATTGAATGTTTGGCCTCAAACTTCAGAACTGGGGTGAAGATAAGAGTTTCCTGGACTTCCATTTACTAATTATCATATTCAACTGTGAAGGCTACAAGGCAAATCCTAGTTCCAACAGGTTTTTAATCAGTTACAGCTTGACCAGAGTTTCAGTATTATTAGAACATGAGCCTATTCCATCCTCTCTTTGCTTTTTTGTATAAGAATATTTTCCAAAGCCCAGAATATTTTTAAAACCCCTGAGGCAAAGTATTACAGAATTTATAGTGTTTTAACCATTGATATATATTTGGTTTTAGAAGCATTCTCATCTTTAAGATACCATGATATTGAAATCGGGACATCTCAAAAAGTTGGTTCAACTGGTTGGAGAGTTTTTTTCTAGAGTAGATTGAGACTATTTCCAGATGCTGATTTTATAAGCATTCAACTAAGAACTGCTCTTTGAAGGTCACCTCCCTACCACTGAACATGTTACGGAATAGAACAAGAAACATCTACATATTTTTTAAATTAAACAGGAAATTAAACAATATTATGTTTTTGGAGAGCATGTTGAGCCATACGGTCACCCCTATAGATAGATCACGCTCCCATTAGGGATGGCTTGAGAAACTGGCCTGTAGGATAAAGCCCATCCTCTTGGTAAAAACACACAAAATCCTTCTAATTGGTTACTGCTGACTTCTCCACCCACAGTTCCATCCTCTCCATGACTGCCATCCTACTTCCCATGCATCAGCCATACCAAACCACAGTCAACTTTTGGTTAATGGGGGAAATAATTGCTAACATGTATTGAGATTTTACTGCCCTTCAGACACTGTGCCGTGCACTTTTTATGTATTATTTAACCCTCATGATGGTACTTTGTAGAATATTATAATATTTATTTTGCAAATGAAGAAACTGAGATCAGAAAAGGTTAAGTGACTTGCCTAAAGTCCTATAGGTGGAGCAGTAATGCAGGAATCGAAGTCACAGACAACTCTTTAATATAGTTGTAGCTAGTAAACATGTAGTACAAAAGGGATGCAATGTAGACTAATGTAGTTAAAATCACAACCAATTTTTAATAATAGATGTATAAAAGTAATAGAAGTATAATAGTTCAGGAACATTCAACCTTATATAAGTTCATGCATGATTGGCAAAAAAGTAGCCAAAAGTTTACTCTGTTTCTTGAGTTCTTGTTTTTTGAGGTACCAGAATGGCACTTAATAGGGTCCCAGCATGTTCCCTTCATTGGCCCTTCTGGTCCTTACTCCTCAGCCCTCACAGCCATGACTGGGAAGGGTTGGGATCCAAGCCACAGGGCTTGGACTCCTCCTGGCCTTCCCTCTGTAGCCAGCCACTCCTCTAAGGCCAGGACACTGCATTTCCCAGTCCACACCTGGTCTTGCTTGTGAGGGGGGTGGGGGTAATCCATGTTACAGTCAACATACCATGGCACCCACTGGTCACAGCAGCCCCCCAAATCTTAAGTCAATTCATGCATGGTTTGGGGGGAGGGAAGGAAGCCTAAATTAAGATGGGGCTGTGCCCACCAGTCAGCCATCGCCAAGACAGGACAGAGACAAACAGCTCGGAAATGCTGCATAGAGAATGTGAACCCACAGGAAACAAAACAAATGAAAACACAAGCCTCTGGTAATTCATAGAAATTTCCAGGAAGACAATGAACTTCCCACAAGTCATGGAATTATGGGTTAAAGTTGATCTCATCTTGGTTGGGAGTGCATAAAATCTAGTTGATATCTGGGTTAGTTACTAGGGAGCTCCAAACCAAATAGATGCTTTCATTGTGAGCTCACACAGAGGCAGGGACTCTGGCAGGCAGCCTAGATTTCCATCCTGGCTCTCTCACCCTAAGAATTGCGGAAAGTTACTAAACTTCTCCATGCCTCAGTTTCTCCATTTGCAAAATGGGGATAATAATTGTCTTTACCTAATGTGACTTTTATGAGGATTAAATGAACCACATAAAGTATTAAGAATACACAAAGCTCAAATGCCAACTATCGTCTACAAGTTAATTTCTTCACAAATGCGCTTTTATTTATTTATTTTTTAAAAAAACACTAATTGAGCACTGCCAGTCTTGCAGCTCCCAGAACAAGACAAACTTTCTTATCCTCTGCTCCCTTGACCCCTTCTTTACCTGAAAGATCTTTTCCCCAACTTCTTTACCTCATAGAAACCACCTCATCCTTAAAGACTCTCCTTAGGCATCACCTCCTCCAAGAAGCCTTCCTTGCCCTCCCTAAGTGAATTAGGAGCCCCTCCTCTGTGCTCACTTCCCTAATTCTGTCTCCATCACCCTGGAGAGCCACCACTGTCTGATTACCCACAAGCCCCCTGGGGTGGAAGCTAGGTCTGCTCTTTGAATTTCCAATGTTAGAGACACAGGAGGGCTGGGTGAATGTTCCCATGGTTGGAAACTATATAGTCATTAAATATCTATTTATACACAGAAAATTTTTAAGGATCCCTAAGAACCCCCACTGTCAATGCTCTAACCTCTTCCCTGTAATATAACTGAAACCCTATCGTAAGATTACTCTTCTGGAAAAATGTTCCAGATTGGCCATCTCCCAATGACAAATTGGTTTTTTCTACCTATGATATGTGTAATTATACTGCAGCCATGCAAGTATTTATGGTTTTCTTTATCTTTTTAAGATTGCAACAGAAATTAGACACTTTTCTGAAACACCCAAGACAAGTATGCAATTAACTGCAACTAAATTGGTGTTAACAGCCAGCAGTTTTTATCACTTACAGGGCCTGATGATCTCTCTTAGAGCCCAGTGGTAGGACTGAGCTACTTCCTATCAGTTCTAGTCTTCTTGATGACAGCTTCTTTGTTTTTATAAAAGACCCTTTCTTTTTGAAAGATGAATGAATAAAGTGATTGTTTTCAGCGTGGGGGAACAGCTCAGGCTACTTTCAAAGTATCGATGGATTTTAAATCAATAATCTTAGTGTTAAAGCGTGTAGCCAAGTATACACAAGTGCTCTGGATTAAGAGGCAGGAGAACGGGTTCTGATCCCAGCTTTGCTATGTGTGTCTCATCGGACAAGTTACTCTGTTTTGCTGGGCCTCAGTCTGGCTCTCTGAATACTAATAATAATAATAATGGGGACTTCCCTGGTGGTCCAGTGGTTGGGACTCCACGCTTCCACTGCAGGGGACAGGAGTTTGATCCCTGGCTGGGGAACTAAGATCCCACATGCCACGTGGCATAGCCAATAATAATAATAATACTTGTTATTATTGATATTTAATAATAATTATTATTAATTATTGTTATTATATTATACTTAATAATAATACTTATTATTTTAAAAACATTGATTGAGTGCTTAGCGCCGTACACACCAGGCATTGTTCTAAAAGATTTTTCATTTGGAGTAATTAACAGTTCTAAAAGCTTTTCAGGTTTTTGAGAATCCTACCAAATAGCCCTATGAGTTATCATAACCCCAGTTTTACAGGTGACGAAGCTGAGGCAGAGAGAGGTTAAGAAACTCACCTAGGTTGACTAGTAACCTTGAGCTGGGATTCAAAGCCAGGTGGTCAGGCTCCAGTGTCCATGCTATTACCCTTTATGATGTGATTAGAGCTATGACTGGCCTCATGGGTTATCTAGTGCAGTATTGCACTATGCTCTCTGAGGGCCCCGGGTGGCTGCCCTGGGCCACAGCAAGAACCTGCCTCTGTGGGCGGCTGTGTGGGTGGGATGGATGTGAGTGAAGAGGGGCACAGCAGGAACGTGCCTGCTTCATCAGTGATTGTCCAACTGGATGGACAGGTTACCTTAACTCTGCCCCCATGTCTCCCAGGATTGCCTGAGGCTTTCTAACACATTTTTCAAACAAAGACCCCGAGGGGCTATGCCTCTTCTCTTGTATACTTTGTTAGTGAGACACTAAGGAGAGACAGCATGGTGCAGTGGAAAGGAGAGGGTTTGGATCCAGCCTGCAGTCAGTTCAAATTCAGTTCTGTGAACTTAATAGCTATGTGATCTTAGCAAGGGCCTAAAACTCTCAGCTGTGCAAGAGGATAACACCCTGGGCCTCACAGGCTTGCTTTAGGGATGAACTTAAAGCACTGTACATAAAATGCCTACATGGTGCTTGATGCTCAGTAAAATGCTGTCTCTTTCTTCCACTCCCCACTCCAGGGTAGAGAAGTTGCAAGTGTCCCTGCTGGACACATATAATCAACTTAGTCTAACTCAGGCAGATTCTCTCATCAAGGGATCAATCTAAAGATGGAAAGAAACTAAATGTTATCAGAGGTTTTATGTCAGATCATTTCATACATACCAGCTTCTCCTAACTGGGGCAAAACTGACCCTGACTTTATATCCAGGTTCACTCAGTGTGACCTTAGGTAAATTATTTGACCTCGTCAGGCTCAGTTTTTTCATTGGTAAAGTGGTGGTCATAATATTACCTGACCTCATAGGACTGTTGTGAGAATTAAATGAGATGATACATGCATATGCTTCGTGCTCACTCAGTGGAGGCTGCAGCTGTCATTATTCCTATTTTGGTTTCCCAAGCTTCCTTGGCCCCACAGAAGCTTTCCTGACACCCTAAAAACAGGTTCAAAGTCACAGACTTAAATATACAATTAAGGTGCAGGATCTGCTTCACAAGGAAGTCACTCATAACCATCCCAGCACAGATCACATCATCAGGTCAAGAATGACATATCCCAGCCCCTTCCTCTTCCTTCCACCAAAATCCTGTGCTTCAGGCTGCTTCTGGGGGAAGTATCCACTTCAGACTCTGATGAGCCATGAACACAAGGACCTAAAAGTTCATAGGAAGCCTCTTGGTTCAATAAACACACACCCTCTCACACATGAACCAAAAGTAGTTTTTCTCTAGAGGGAGACCCAAGTAGAGATGTGTGTATAGCATGTCATAGTGACAGAATGAGAGCTCAGATTATGGGGAGTCCCACTACTGTGCCCCACCATGTCCCTCAGACAAGCGCAATTAGTACTAGGACAGCATGTGTCCTCATCTCTCCCCCCAACAACATGTCCCCCTACCTGAAACATCAAGTTCGCCAACTACACCCCCATCGTCCCAACATACCATCTGTCCCTGTCCCTCGTTCTTATTTTCATAGTAGGACAGAAGGACTTGTTTCATCAGTAAGACAGGGAGGGCCTCCATTCCTCACCCTAACCCCACACTCTTCCTGGGGCCAAGTTAAGAGCATCTAAACAGACCTGAACTACTCTACTTGATCATCACATTGGATTCTTCCTCCCCTTCCTCAGTGGACTTCAATGTTGAATACACCCATAGCCCAACCAAACTGAGTCCACTAGACTGTGAGTGCCTTGAGGACAGGGTCCACATCTATCTTGCCCCATCCTATCCTCAGTGTCCAGCACGATGAGTGGCATAAAGTGGACCTCAAAAGATCTTGCTGAATAAATGATGAATGAATAAATTCAGATTTTAGAGAAGGAGCAGAAGTCTTGAAACCAAGAAGGACCCTGTGGGGCCCTCATGGGTACAGGTCCTTTCTGTGTCTCCTGTTTCTTGTTTATAGGAAATAGGCTTCATTCAGCCTCCTTGATCTTCCCTGAGTTCCAAAGGGAAAATTCAAACAGTTGCTAATCAGGGAAGGGAGGAGATGCAGAAACAAAGGAGGAGCAGTCAAGAAGTGTATCAACTATTCATACACACAACAATGTGGATGAGTCTCAAAATAATTGCGCTGAACAAAAGAAGTAGACAAATATAAATATTGTATAATTCCATTTATATAAAATTTGAACTAATCTATACTGACAGAAAGTAGGTCAGTGGTTGCCTGGGGATGGGTGGGGACAGGGAAGCAGGAAAGGGAGGGATTACAAAGGCACACAAGGAAACTTTTAGGGGTGATGGATATGTTTACCATCTAGATGGTGGTGACTGTTTCACAGACATATACATATACAAATATTATAAAATTATACCCTTTAAATACGTGCAGCGTATTGTATGTCAATTGTATCTCAATCAAACACAAGAGCAAATGCCCTGAACCAAGATGGTGCAGTAGAAGGACACGTTCTCACTCCCTCTTGTGAGAACACCAGAATCACAACAAGTCGCTGGACAACCATTGACAGGAAGACACTGGAACTCACCAAAAAAGATACCCCACATCCAAAGACAAAGGAGAAGCCACAATGAGATGGTAGGAGGGGCGCAATCACAGTAAAATCAAATTCCATAAATGCTGGGTGGGTGACTCACAAACTGAAGAACACTTATACCACAGAAGTCCACCCACTGGAGTGAAGGTTCTGAGCCCCACATCAGGCTTCCCAACTTGGGGGTCCAGCAACTGGAGGAGGAATTCCTAGAGAATCAGACTTTGAAGGCTAGTGGGATTTGATTGCAGGACTTTGACAGGACTGGGGGAAACAGAGACTCCACTCTTGGAGGGCACACACCAAGTAGTGTGTGCATCGGGACCCAGGGGAAGGAGCATTGACCCCAGAGAAGACTGAACCAGACCAACCTGCTAGTGTTGGAGGGTCTCCTGTGGAGGCAGGGGTGGCTGTGGCTCACCGTGGGGACAAGGACACTGACAGCAGAAGTTCTGGGAAGTACTCCTTGGTGTGAGTCCTCCCAGAGTCTACCATTAGCCCCAACAAAGAGCCCATGTAGGCTCCAGTGTTGGGTTGCCTCAGGCCAAACAACCAACAGGGAGGGTACCAGGCCCCACCCATCAACAGTCAAATGGATTAAAGTTTTACTGAGCTATGCCCACCAGAGCAACATCAGCTCTACCTACCACCAGTCCCTCCCATCAGGAAACTTGCACAAGCCTCTTAGATAGCCTCATCCACAGAGGGCAGACAGCAGAAGCAAGAATTACAATCCTGCAGCCTGTGGAACAAAAACAACATTCACAGAAAGATAGACAAGATGAAAAGGCAGAGGGCTATGTACCAGATGAAGGAACAAGACAAAAACCCCAGAAAAACAACTAAATGAAGTGGAGATAGGCAACCTTCCAGAAAAAGAATTCAGAATAATGATAGTGAAGATGATCCAGGGCCTCAGAAAAAGAATGGAGGCAAAGATCGAGAAGATGCAAGAAATATTTAACAAAGACTTAGAAGAATTAAAGAACAAACCAACAGAGATGAACAATACAATAACTGAAATGAAAACTACACTAGAAGGAATCAATAGCAGAACAACTGGGGCAGAAGAACGGATAAGTGACCTGGAAGACAGAATGGTGGAATTCACTGCTGTGGAACAGAGTAAAGAACAAAGAATGAAAAGAAATGAAGACAGCCTAAGAGACCTCTGGGACAACATTAAATGCAACAACATTCACATTATAGGGGTCCCAGATGGAGAAGAGAGAGAGAAAGGACCCAAGAAAATATTTGAAGAGATTATAGTTGAAAACTTCACTAACATGGGAAAGGAAATAGCCACCCAAGTCCAGGAAGCACAGAGAGTTGCATACAGGATAAACCCAAGGAGAAACACACCAACACACATAGTAATCAAATTGGAAAAAAATCAAAGACAAAGAAAAATTATTGAAAGCAGCAAGAGAAAAAAGACAAATGACATACAGGGAACTCCTATAAGGTTAACAGCTGATTTCTCAGCAGAAACTCTACAAGCCATAAGGGAGTGGCATGATATACTTAAAGTGATGAAAGGGAAGAACCTACAACCAAGATTACTCTACCGAGCAAAGATCTCATTCAGATTCAATGGAGAAATCAAAAGCTTTACAGACAAGCAAAAGCTAAGAGAATTCAGCACCACAAAACCAGCTCTACAACAAATGCTAAAGGAACTTCTCTAAGTGGGAAACACAAGAGAAGAAAAGGACCTACAAAAACAAACACAAAACAATTAAGAAAATGGTCATAGGAACACACATATTGATAATTACCTTAAATATGAATGGATTAAATGCTCCAACCAAAAGACACAGGCTTGCTGAATGGATACAAAAACAAGACCCATCTATATGCTGTCTACAAGAGACCCACTTCAGACCTAGGGACACATACAGACTAAAAGTGAGGGGATGGAAAAAGATATTCCATGCAAATGGAAATCAAAAGAAAGCTGGAGTAGCAGTACTCATATCAGATAAAATAGACTTTAAAATAAAGAATGTTACAAGAGACAAGGAAGGACACTACATAATGATCAAGGAATCAATCCGAGAAGAAGATTTAACAATTATACATATATATGCACCCAACATAGGAGCACTTCAATACATAAGGCAACTGCTAACAGCTATAAAAGAGGAAATCGACAGTAACACAGTAATAGTAGGGGACTTTAACACCTCACTTACACCAATGGACAGATCATCCATAATGAAAATAAATAAGGAAACACAAGCTTTAAATGACACAATAAACCAGATAGATTTAATTGATATTTATAGGACATTCCATCCAAAAACAGCAGATTACACTTTCTTCTCAAGTGTGCAAGGAACATTCTCCACGATAGATCACATCTTGGGTCACAAATCAAGCCTTGGTAAATTTGAGAAAACTGAAATCATATCAAGCATCTTTTCTGACCACAACGCTATGAGATCAGAAATGAATTACACGGAAAAAAATGTAAAAAACACAAACACATGGAGGCTAAACAATATGTTACTAAATAACCAAGAGGTCACTGAAGAAATCAAAGAGGAAAGCAAAAAATACCTAGAGACAAATGACAATGAAAACACGATGATCCAAAACCTATGGGATGCAGCAAAAACAGTTCTAACAGGGAAGTTTATAGCTATACAAGCCTACCTCAAGAAACAAGAAAAATCTCAAATAAACAATCTAACCTTACACCTAAAAGAACTAGGGAAAGAAGAACAAACAAAACCCAAAGTTAGCAGAAGGAAAGAAATCATAAAGATCAGAGCAGAAATAAATGAAATAGAAACAAAGAAAACAATAGCAAAGATCAATAAAACTAAAAGTTGGTTCTTTGAGAAGATAAACAATATTGATAAACCACTAGCCAGACTCATCAAGAAAAAGAGAGGACTCAAATCAATAAAATTAGAAATGAAAAAGGAGAAGTTACAACCGACACCACAGAAATACAAAGCCTCCTAAGAGACTACTACAAGCAACTCTATGCTAATAAAATGGACAACCTGGAAGAAATGGACAAATTCTTAGAAAGGTATAACCTTCCAAGACTGAACCAGGAAGCAATAGAAAATACGAACAGACAAAACACAAGTAATGAAATGGAAACTGTGATTAAAAATCTTCCAACAAACAGAAGTCCAGGACCAGATGGCTTCACAGGTGAATTCTATCAAACATTTAGAGAAGAGCTAATACCTATCCTTCTCAAACTCTTCCAAAAAATTGCGAGGAAGGAACACTCCCAAACTCATTCTATGAGGCCACCATCACCCTGATACCAAAACCAGACACAGATACTACAAAAAAAGAAAATTACAGACCAATATCACTCATGAATATAGATGCAAAAATCCTCAACAAAATACTAGCAAACAGAATGCACAACACATTAAAAGGATCATACACCATGATCAAGTGGGATTTATCCCAGGGATGCAAGGATTCTTCAATATATGCAAATCAATCAATGTGATACACTATATTAACAACTTGAAGAATAAAAACCATATGATCATCTCAATAGATGCAGAAAAATCTTTTGACAAAATTCAACACTCATTTATGATAAAAACTCTCCAGAAAGTGGGCATAGAGGGAACCTACCTCAACATAATAAAGGCCATATATGACAAACCTACAGCAAACATCATTCTCAATGGTGAAAAACTGAAAACATTTCCTCTAAGATCAGGAACAAGACAAGGATGTCCACTCTCACCACTATTATTCAACATAGTTTGCGGACTCCTAGCTACAGCAATCAGAGAAGAAACAGAAATAAAAGGAATACAAATTGGAAAAGAAGAAGTAAAACTGTCACTGTTTGCAGATGACATGATAGTATACATAAAGAATCCTAAAGATGTCACCAGAAAACTACTAGAGCTAATGAATTTGGTAAAGTAGCAGGATACAAAATTAATGCACAGAAATCTCTTGAATTCCTATACACTCATGATGAAAAATCTGAAAGAGAAATGAAGGAAACACTCCCACTTACCATTGCAACAAAATGAATAAAATACCTTGGAATAAACCTACCTAGGGAGACAAAAGACCGGTAGGCAGAAAAATATAAGACACTGATGAAAGAAATTAAAGATGATACCAACAGATGGAGAGATATACCATGTTCTTGGACTGGAAGAATCAATATTGTGAAAATGACTCTTCTACAGATTCAATGCAATCCCTATCAAATCACCAATGGCATTTTTTACGGAACTAGAACAAAAAAACCTTAAAATTTGTATGGAGACACAAAAGACCTCGAATAGCCAAAGCAGCCTTGACGGAAAAAAATGGAGCTAGAGGAATCAGACTCCCTGACTTCAGACTATACTACAAAGCTACAGTAATCAAGACAATATGGTACTGGCACAAAAACAGAAACAGATCAATGGAACAAGATAGAAAGCCCAGAGATAAACCCACGCACTTATGGTCAACTAATCTATGACAAAGGAGGCAAGGATATGCAATGGAGAAAAGACAGTCTCTTCAATAAGTGGTGCTGGGAAAACTGGACAGCTACATGTAAAAGAATGAAAATAGAACACTTTCTAACACCATACACAAAAATAAACTCAAAATGGATTCGAGACCTAAATGTAAGACCAGACACTATAAAATTCTTAGAGGAAAACATAGGAAGAACACTCTTTGACATAAATCTCAGAAAGATCTTTTTTTAATCCACCTCCTAGAGTAATGGAAATAAAACCAAAAATAAACAAGTGGGACCTAATGAAACTTCAAAGCTTTTGCACAGCAAAGGAAACCATAAACAAGACGAAAAGATAACCCTCAGAATGATAGAAAATATTTGCAAATGAAGCAACTGACAAAGGATTAATCTCCAAAATATATTATCAGCTCATTCAGCTCAATATTAAAGAAACAAACAACCCAATCCAAAAATGGGCAGAAGACCTAAATAGACATTTCTCCAAAGAAGACATACAGATGGCCAGCAAGCACATGAAAAGCTGCTCAACATCACTAATTATTAGAGAAATGCAAATCCAAACTACAATGAGGTATCACCTCATACCAGTTTAGAATGGGCATCATCAGAAAATCTACAAACAACAAATGCTGGAGAGGGTGTGGAGAAAAGGGAGCCCTCTTGCACTGTTGGTGGGAATGTAAATTGATACAGCCACTATGGAGAACAGTATGGAGGTTCCTTAAAAAACGAAAAATAGAATTACCATATGATCCAGCAATCCCACTACTGGGCATATACCCAGAGAAAACCATAATTCAGAAATACACATGCACCCCAATGTTCATTACAGCACTATTTACAATAGCCAGGTCATGGAAGCAACCTAAATGCTCATCTACAGACGAATGGATAAAGAAGATGTGGTACATATATACAATGGAATATTACTCAGTCCTAAAAAGGAATGAGATTGGGTCGTGGAGACGTGGATGGATCTAGAGACAGTCATACAGAGTGAAGTAAGTCAAAAGAGAAAAACAAATACCGTATATTAGCACATATATGTGGAACCTAGAAAAATGGTACAGATGAAACGGTTTGCAGGGCAGAAATTGAGACACAGATGTAGAGAACAAACGTATGGACACCAAGTGCGGAGAGCAGCTGGGGGGGGTGGGGGGTGGTGATGAATTGGGCGATTTATACACTGATGTGTATAAAATTGATGACTAATAAGAACTAATCATCTCATTTATAATAAGCTGTATAAAAGAATAAATAAAATTCAAAAATTTAAAAAACAAACCAAAAAAAAGAGTAAAAAGTTCAGTGAAATTTAAAATTCAGTTCCTAAGTCATTCTGACCACATTGCAAGCACTCAGTAGCTTCATGTGGTTGCTGCTGGCTGTCATATTGGACAGCAAAGATACAGACCTTTTCCATCAGGCTATTGCACAGTGCTGCGCTAGAATGAGAAAAACCAGATTTTCAAGGGCCTCAGAAGGCATCTGCACAACTCTCCACCAAAGCATAAATTTGCTCCCAAAATCCTGGACTGCCCCTGTGGCTTCACATGCACACCAGCCTCATGCTGCACCATCCTTAGCCCCTGGCCAGGGTGTGAAACAAAGTAACTGAGCTCCCTGGCTGAGTTTATGATTAACCTCTTTTTTAAAATTTTTGGCCATGCCAGGAAAGTCCCTATAATTAACTTCTCTGTCCAAAACTTTATTCCCTTTCTTGTCCCACCCTCTGCTGCCCTCAGGATTGAGGAGAATCAAAGAAAAGGGGGATTGTGGGAATTCCCTGATGGTCCAGTAGTCAGGACTCTGCGCTTCCACTGCAGGGGCTGCAGGTTCGATCCCTGGTCAGAGAACTAAGATCCTGCAAGCCAAGCTCTGCAGCCAAAAAAAAAAAAAGAAAAGAAAAGGGGTGATTGTAACTGAGCAGGGTCCTGCGGGGGCCCTCCCAGCTACAAACACACCTCCATGTCCCCCTTTCCTTGTCTGTAGAAAAAGGCTTTAGCCTCCTAGACCTTCCCTGAGTCCCAAAGAGCAGATTCAAGCAGTTACTAATTAGGGGAGTGAGGGAATGCAGAAACAAAGTGAAAGCAGTCAAGGAACAATAGTGCAGCAATTAAACAGAGTCCTAGTTCCTCCTCAAGGGATACACATGACAATCTGATACATAGGTTTAAGTTGTTCTGCAGGAACTAAGGCCCCCACTCAGGTGGAGGGTGGTAAATACCAGCAGACCACAAGCACATAGAGCCCAGACTGGCTGGAACCAGAAGGTTGATGACTGAAATTCCTGAAACACCTCCCTGTTACCTCACCACCAACCAATCAAAAGAAATCCACATACCCTCCAGCCCTCACCCCAAAGTTTGCCTATTCACACTTCTTCCTGAAAACCATGGTTTTTGAGCAGGAGCCATCCATTCTCCTTGCTTGGCCCTGAACTAAACCTTTCTCTGCTCCAAACTCCAGAGTTTTGGTTTGTTTGGCCTCACTGTGCACTGAGCACACAAACTTCTGTTAGGTAACACTAGGATGACTGACAGTGAAATTTAGACATTTGGGGCAGAAAATCCATCGCATATTACATGCAGGGTTTGTACATGTGACCCATGACGAGGCATGAAGGGCGGTCCAGCCTATGCAGAGAACTCTTGAAATTACACTTACTGAAACTTACACCTACATTCCCCCAATCATCTCCAAGGCCTATCTCCCTCTTGCCCCCTACTTCCAAGAGAAATACCCCACTCAAAAGCCAGTTGGAAAAAAAAAGCCAATTGAGAAGACAGATATGAGCATTGCCTCCTGTCTCCTTGCTTGGCTGCCCTACAATAAAGGCTTTTACCCTCTGCAAAAACCATTGCCATGGTATTTGGTCTTTCCTGTTGTGCAGCAGGCAAGCAGAGCCCACCTGCTCTGTTATACCATAAAACATCCTCTTTTGTCTTTAGCTGAGGATGGTATTTAAGGTGAAGGTTTCAGTCATTTTGGCAAGTTACTCAGTTTTTCTGGGTCTCTTCCATATATACATGTAATTAAAGTTTTGTGTGATTTCCTCCTGTTAATCTGTCTCATGTCAATTTAATTCTTAGACCTGCCAGAAGAACCTAGAAGTATAAAGGAAATTTTCTTCTTCTCCCTGAGGCAGGAGACAGATGGCCCCCAGGCTGAGCATCTGGAGTTTGTCCCCTGTGGACAGATACTCCAAGAGGAAGGTAATAGCAGGAGGATAATAGGAGAGGCTGAGCCCTGCCCAGATAAAAGATAAAGAGACCACATATTTCTCATTCTCGAGGTCAAGGAGATCTTCCCAACTATACATGTTCAGAAAGACTCCTTGGAGGTCAAAAAGGGCGTGATGTCAACCTACCCATAGGGCTCTTCACTGGAATCCATCTTGGCTAAGAGATGTGCACGCACACATGGGAGGACCCTGAGATAAACCAAATATGGACTCAGAACCAGGCAGAGCAAGATGATTGGCCAAAGGAAGCCTGGAAGAAATGTCCCATATAAGTGATTCAAACTACCATGAGGGCACAACTCTGAGTCTACCCGTATATCTATCCACACATACTTTAAAAAAAAATATTTATTTATTTATTTTGGTTACGCTGGGTCTTAGTGTAGCATGCAGGATATTTAGTTGCAGCGTGCAGACTTCTTAGTTGTGGAATGCAGACTTCTTAGTTGTGGCATGTGGATTTTTTTTTTTTTTTTTTTTTTGGCTGCACCTTGCGACATGTGGAACTTCCCCCACCAGGGATCAAACCTGCGCCCCCTGCAGTGGAAACATGGAATCTCAACCACTGGACCACCAAGGAAGTCTGCATGCGGACTTCTTAGTTGCGGCATGCGGACTTCTTAGTTGCAGCATGCAAACTCTTAGTTGCGGCATGCAAACTCTTAGTTGAGGCATGCAGACTCTTAGTTGCGGCATGCAGACTCTTAGTTGCGGCATGACAACTCTTAGTTGCAGCCCGCACATGGGATCTAGTTCCCCAACCAGGGATCGAACCCAGGCCCCCCTGCACTGGGAGCACAGAGTCTTATCCACTGAACCACCAGGGAAGTCCCTATCCACATGTACTCTTTTTTCTCCTAATAAACATTTTACTTGTTTCACTACTTTCCATCTCTTTGTGGGAATTCATTTCTACAAAGCTGACAGGCCACAGGCCTTGTCACTGGCCACTGGTTTAGTGGCTAGGATTCAGTGCTCTTACTTCCATGGCCTGACTCCAATCTCTGGCCGGGGAACTGAGATCCTGCTTCAAGCTGCCGCAGGAGAGATCATCACCCCTCTCCATTTCTTTCCCTCCCCCTGTGTTATACGCACTGTGTGCTAAGCCAATTTGCTCTGCTAGTTATAGAACCAAGTCTACGTGCCCACGCACAGTGAGGCCAAACAAACTGAAACATGAGTTTGGAGCAGAGAAAAGTTTATTTCAGGGTCAAGCAAGGAGAATGAGTGGCTCATGCTCAAAAGCCCAGAACTCTCTGATGGGTTTCAGGGAAGGGTTTTTAAAGGCAACATTTAGGGTGAGGGCTGAAGGGTGCGTGACTTTCTTCTGATTGGTTGGTGGTGAGGTAACAGTGTGGTGAATCTTAATTATCAACCTTCTGGTTCCCACCAGTCTAAGGTCTCAGCATGTAGTTACCACCCTCCACCTAGGTGGGGCCTTAGTTCCAGCAGAACAACTCAGACCTATGAATCAGATTGTTGTGTGTATCCCTTGAGGGGGAACTAGGACTCTGTTTAATTGCTGCACTATTGTTTCTTGACTGCTTTTCCTTTGTTTCTGCATTCCCTCACTTCTCTAATTAGTACGTCCTTGAATCTGCCCTTTGGAACTCAGGGAGGGTCTAGGAGGCTGAAGCCTTTATCTACAAACAGAAAAGGGGGTGGGGATGTGGCATCGAGGGGACTTTGTATCTGGGAGGGCACCGCAGGGTCCTGCTTGCTTTCAAAGCCCCCTTTTCTTTGATATTCCTCAATCCTGAGGGTACAGGTGTGGGACAAGAAAAAGAATAAAGTTTTGGATGGAGAGGTTAACCGTAACCTGGCCGGGGCACTTGGTTTTAGGGGGACTCAGTTTCATACTCATCTAGAAATGTTATCTCAGTGATCTTTCATGCCAGTACTTGGAAATCTTGTTTAGCTGAGTTCTCCCTGGATCTGCAAGGTTGGGGTTTTTTTAAGATTTTATTTTTTTAGAGAAGTTTTAGTTTTACAGCAAAATTGAGAGGAAGCTACAGAGATTTCCCATCTACCTCTTGCCCCTACACATGCAGGGTCTCCCCCACTATCAACATCCCCTCATCCCAGAAAACAGCCTCTTAGTAGCTCTGAGGGGACTGCTTCAAAGAGGTAGGGGAAGAGCCAGTACATATGTGAATTTGGGGGCTGGGAAATACATGTATCTAGCATACATTTTGGTAAAACATTACTGCTAACCACAGAGAACAGACATCTCAAGTTAATGATTTTAGTGCTTTTCTATGTATGAGAGGATGCAAGAATATGGGGTCACTGAAATTCTTCCTTAGCTATGGATCTTAACTATCTAGAGGCTGGTGTATCCAAAGCACAGAATGTGTTTTTCCCATCCTGAATTTCCCTCAGGGTGCATTGCCAGTGGAATTAACCTACATAACTGGATTATTAGTGACATTCTTTGTTCTTTTTGTTTACAGCTTGATGAACCTACATGACACATCATTATCACCCAAAGTCCATAGTTTAGGGTTCACTCTTGATGTTGTACATTCTATGGTTTTTGATAAATTTATAGTGACATGTCTTCACTATTATAGCACCATACAGAGTATTTTCACTGCCCTAAACATCTGTGCTCCACCTATTCATCCCTCCTCTGACCCAAACCTAGGCAAACACTGACTTTTTTTTACCGTCTCCATTGTTTTGCCTTTTCCAGAATGTCATATGGTTGGAATCATACAATATGTAGCCTTTTCAGGTTGGCATATTTCACTTAGTAATATGCATTTAAGTTTCCTCCAGGTTTTTTCATGACTTAATAGCTCTTTTCTTTTTAGCTCTGAATAATATGCCATTGTCTGGATGTACCACTGTTTATTTATCCATTCACCTACTCAAGGACATCTTGATTGCTTCCAAGTTTTGACAATTATGAATAAAACTGCTATAAACATCCAAGGGCAGGTTTTCGTTTGGCCATAGTTTTCAGCTCCTTTGGGTAGATTTCACGGAGTGTCATTTGCTGGATTATATGGTAAGAGTAGATCATAAGTTTTTACTCTGTTGACCAACTCATCTCCTTCGGTCTGTGCCTGCATTCTCTCCTGGTTCTCCTTTCATCTCTCCGATGCTTCCTCTGGCTTCCTCACCTCCTCCTTAAATATTCCTTAAATGCAATGTGACTAGCACATAGTAAGCACTCAATAACTATCAATTTCTCATCCACTCCTCACCCCCTCCAACCCCCCAATACTCCTCCAACCAAGGTCAGCCGTCCTGGTGGCCAGATGGGCTGGGGAGGCTCCAGGGACTTTATAACCCTCTGCTCTCATGCTTCTGCCGAGCGATGCCAGGCTCTTGCCGGCAGATGCCTAGGGAAACTAAGGCTCAAGGGCACCACTTCATCTTAGCAACAATTAAAGGTGGGAAAAGTGACAGTTCTCCTTTTTGGGATACAGTTATTTCCTTCATCATAAATACACAGTTCAGAAATATGAACCAATGAAACAAAATAATTATGCCACAATGCCAAAATTATGGGAAATTTATAATCAGTGAGTGGACAGTAAAACCACACAAAGAAGAACCACATTTAACAAATTCTGCTAAGTAATGTGGATGAATCTCTTAGGAAAAATGAAAGTTGATTCATGTCTTTCATTTCATGCCACAAAAATTCTAGATCAGGATATTCCGTGGAATCATGTAAAAGATTAGTAGGTGATGTAAGAAAGAGTGTTGCTCAAATGCATTGGAGAAAATCTGTCTGCTGTGTCCTTCTCCTGGAAATACACAACATACATTTGTCTCTGCTCACTGCTGTATTCCCAGCCTCTAGAGTGCCTCATAATAGGTGCTCAACGAATATTTTGCTCAATGAATAAAGTACCATATTTATGATCTGATAAGTATTGTAATAACGGAGCTGTATAGTTTTTGTCTAATTCATTATTTTCCAATTTTATTTGACTATAGAACCCCTTGAGAAAATGCATTAACACCCAAAGAGATAAGAGGAAACTGGCGTGGGAAACACTGCTTAGAAGAAATTTATCTTAATTTAGGAAGAAATGTTATATATGTTAGGTAGTTAGTCAGACATGAGCAGGTCCGGACCCCATCCTGGAAGGGGTCATATTTCCCTCCCCCACCTGGACACTGGTATCAGAACACACCCAGAGATCCTCCCTCTCGTCGCCAAGGACCACTGCTAGATTACCAGTTATATCAGGACCAAACAAGATAAAAACTGTCAGCATAGGTTGGTGCAGGCTCACCAAGACCTAAAAGGTGGCTCAAGGTAACCCGGGGTTCATTATGCCGTATTTGTAATAAATTAGCATTTCGGTTTTTGCCCCTCCACCCCCCATGGGTTTTGAGTGGGTGCTTATGGGTAAGCACCTGCACACCGGGAGAAAAGTTATATAACCTAAAGCTGTCAATCAACTTGTCAGTCAAATGATGCAGGACACAGGGAGGGGCCACCAATCTAAAAAGCCCAACCCTACAGCATTGCAGTGCTGCTTCTGGTTTCCAGACAGCACGTCTCTTCCTTTCTCAAGAGCATACTTTCACTTTTGCTGAATAAAACTCTTAAAACTCCTTAAAGCTCCTCTATGTCTCTCAACTGAATTCTTTCCCTTGAGAGGGCGAGAACCGAGGAAACGTCCTTCCACTGGTGACATATTTGTTACTTACTACTGAGGTAATAAAAAAAAATTGAGGAAAAAATGGAAAGGTGTAACCACAGGAGCATTCAAGTACATTTTTATTATTTTCTTTTGTTTAAGAGTAACCATTAGAATTGGAGAAATTGTGACAACTATGACAGATAAAAATTTGCTAATAAAACATAAAAAAGATTAAAAACAGACCCATAAAGAATACAAACTCCTAAACAGGCAGAGAACACACTGAACAGGCAGTGTGTATAAGAGGGAATTATTGTCAGCATTTTAACGGAAAATGTTTAGTTTCGCTAATAATTACGGAAATATAAATTAGTCTACTTCCGTACCATTTTAAAAAAAAATAAATTTATTTATTTATTAATTTTTGGCTGTGTTGGGTCTTCATTGCTAAGCGCGGGCTTTCTCTAGTTGTGGCTAGTGGGGGCTACTCTTGGTTATGGTGCAGGGGCTTCTCATCGTGGAGGCTTCTCTTTGTTTCGGAGCACAGGCTCTAGGAGCGCGGGCTTCAGTAGTTGTGGCTCATGGGCTCTAGAGCGCAGGCTCAGTAGTCGTGGCGCACGGGCTTAGTTGCTCCGCGGCCTGTGGGATCTTCCCGGACCAGGGCTTGAACCCCGTGTCCCCTGCATTGGCAGGCGGATTCTTAACCACTGTGCCACCAGGGAAGCCCCCATGCCATTTTGCAAATGTTAAATCAATAAGCTCTTAAAACCCTGTTTTAGAAAACACACACTTTGAAGCATTCCTGAGTTGCTATGGGTTGGTACAGTCTTTCTGGAGGACAGTCTGGCAAAGTTTATAAAAACAAGACATTGAAATAGCTGTACCCTTTGACCAAATTATTCTACTCGCGGAAATTTTCCCTCTGGAAATAATTCAAGAGAAAAAAAAAAAGCCCAAACAAAATGTTTGCATAGGGCAAGAATTCTCAGGGGGGAAGACAGAGAGGCAGACCCCCTAGTGGGAAGAATCTGAATTACCTGGAGATTTTTTGCAGTCAGCACCTGCTTTTCCCCTTTCCTGAGTTTCTTATACCTTCCTTCCACACTCTTGCCTATATTCTCCTGGTTAGGAATCCCACTCTACCCTTCCACCTTTCACTTTTTTTATTTTTATAACTGAAGTGTTAAGTGTTTTTTTGTTTTTGTTTTTCTTCAGTACGCGGGCCTCTCACTGTTGTGGCCTCTCCCATTGCGGAGCACAGGCTCCGGATGCACAGGCTCAGCGGCCATGGCTCACGGGCCCAGCCGCTCCTCAGCATGTGGGATCTTCCCAGACCGGGGCACGAACCCGTGTCCCTACAATCGGCAGGCGGATTCTCAGCCACTGCGCCGCCAGGGAAGCCCTTAAGTGTATTTTTTAAGTGCTCAAATCAAAGATAAATGATCACAATGTGGACACATCCATATAACCACCAGGTCAAGAAATATACTATCATCAGCCCCAGCCCAGTCCCAGTCTCTGCCTGGATCCTCCACACCATCATCCTGACACCTAACACTATAAAATGATTTGCCTGTTTGACTTTTATATAATCATTATCACATAGTAGGCATTGTTTTATGTCTAACTTCTTTCACTCAACATAATGTTTGTAAAATCCATCTATGTTGTTACTGTGTGTAGCTGCAGTTTTTTGTTTGCTTTTGTTTGTTTTGCTGTTAGATATTCCATTGCATTAATATACTACGATTTATTTATCCAGCTTATTTTCATGGACATTTGCACTGTTCCCAGTTCTTGGCTATTACCAGTTATGCTGTTAACAATCCTGTATGCCTCTTAGTGTACATGGGCACACATTTTTTGTGGTGTATACCAAGGAGTCAGGTTGCTAGGCTACGGAGTAAGCCATTGTTCAACTTTTTTAGATAATGCAGAACAATTTTTCAAAATTGTATTGGTTTGCACTTCCGATAGCAGTGTATGAGAATACCCATTGCCCCACATTTTTGCCAGCTTGGCGTTGTTAGTCTTTTAATTTTAACCATTCTGGAGGGTAAATGGTGATGATACCTCATTGTGGTTTCAATGTGCAATTCACTGATGCAAATTAAAGTGAAAGTACTCCCCCTAGTGGTTGAAATCTGAATTACCTGGGAAGTTGGGTTTTTGGTCTGTTTTTAAGTATTCAGGCTTCCCCTATATCTAGGCCTTCCTTCACCTCTCTTCCTCTTCCAAGAGTCTCCAAGAATGAAAAGTCGACCATCTTTCATAAATTCATCGTGCACTGGATATCCTCTTTTATGAAGTGCCCCTTTAAGTCTTATGCTCATTTTTCTATTGAGGTTTTTTTATATTAACTTGTAAGAGTTCTTTACAGATTCTGGCACAAACTCTTTGTTATTTGCATGTGTTGTTGCACACACCTTTTCCATTTTAAACCTTTAAATCAACTCATTTCCAACACAACATTGTAAATCAACTATACTTGAATTTAAAAAATAAAATAAAAAATAACTCATTTTCCAAGAGGCTCAATGCAAGTTCCATTTTGTCATACTTCGAAGTTACCAGTAGATGGAGCCCTAGCCTTGCTCCTGAGCCTTCCACCGGCTGTGCCTGACTTTCAACTAAATTTCCCCAAATTTAGCCAAGTATTAAAGAATGAGAAATCAAACTCTAAACCATCATACAGCTAGATGGAATACAGCTGGAACTGGGTATTTTGGTGGGAACAACACATTAATGTTTTTTGCTCCGAATAAAGGAATAAAAAGGTCTTTACCACAAGGCAGGAAAGACTGGCGAGGCTGTCCTGTGATGGGCGGGGCCCCAAGTGGAATCCATGGAAACACCTTCCAAGAGTAACCTGCAAGAGGAAGAAAACGAATAACTGCCACGCCTAGCATTTAGACACTGTTTTACTGTTTACAAAAGGCAGGTACCCACTAGCACAAGGTCTGAGAGGAGAGGGGAACAGGGGTTTGGTCTCAGTTCCTGCCTCTCCCTCTCGCCTTCACTCAGGGTGCAACCTTCCCTGAGCTGCGCCCCACTCAGAGGTGGACAGACCTTCCATGCTCCTCTCTCCTCCCTATCCCCGCTCCCCACCGAATGAAGGAATGAACGAGTAAGTGAATGACAAAGTCCTGGCTTTCCTGAGCTTAGAAATCAGAGCACATAAACCTACACTCAAAGCAAGACCCCAAGGGAGAATGTGGAAACGCTACAAATAGAGGTGCAACTCCAAGAGCTGGAGGGGGCGGGTGCGATGGGTTGGCTTGCGGTGGGCTGTAATTATGAGCAAGGGGAAGGAACCTTTAGTTACAGGAAGACATAAACCGAGGACCGAGGCATATTTGGGGTGTGGTGAGAAGGTGACCCCTTTTCTCCAACTTTCACAGTGGTGATTGGTAAGAACACAGGAACATCAAACCAGAGATTCAGCTTACTTCCTGCAGTAGCCAAGACAAGGTTTCCACCACAGTGGGTCACCACGTCTGATGTCCCCACAAAGGGGTACAAAGACTGACCCATTTAGAACATGTCTCTGGTGGTGTTCATTCTCACTGTTCAGAAATGCCCGAAGGTTGAGTTGCACCCCCAAAGCTCTCTCTGTCCCACATCTGTTCAGACCCAGCATGACCTGCCTTGCAGCTCATGGATATAGAGGCTCAGAAAGAGAGGCTTTGTCTTCTTTCGGTTTCTTCATTGCAGGTGATTGGGCAAGCTTGCTTTCTGAGAAATATGCAAGCTCCAGTCATCACAGGATTTCATACTCTTCAGGGTGAAGGAAATTGCGCCACTTGAACTTCCTGGCTCTGGGGGCTGCCAGGGTGGGTGAGCAGAGGCTGGGGCCTGGGCGGATGCAGAAAGCACACATCTGTGGGTGGGAGAGGTGCCCAGGGCTCAGCTATGCTCCTCCTGGGTCTAACTCTACATGGGGATTCAGAGGCTTGCTACCTGTCACATGCCTCCCACACGGCCTGGGCAGGGAGAGGATGCCAGGTGAGAGTGCACTGAAGTTTGGGGCCTGGAATCCCCCTGTTTTCTCCTGGCCCAGGTGGCACTCAGTGGTTTGCTGGAGCTGGTTTGTACTGCTTGCAAGAGCCAATTGTTAAGTTTTCAGGAATTTTGCAAAGCAGTTTTTAAAACAGCCATTATTTTAACAATTAAATTACAACATCTTGGGCTTCCCTGGTGGCGCAGTGGTTGAGAATCCGCCTGCCGATGCAGGGGACGCGGGTTCGTGCCCCGGTCCGGGAAGATCCCACGTGCCGCGGAGCGGCTGGGCCCGTGAGCCATGGTCACTGAGCCTGCGCGTCTGGAGCCTGTGCTCCGCAACGGGAGAGGCCACAACAGTGAGAGGCCCGCGTACCACCAAAAAAAAAAAAAAAATTACAACATCTTAAAAGAGAATAAGTTATATTTTTAAGAAGCAGCAAATACTCCAAACTTCCTATTTTACTGCATTTTGTAATTATATTTGCTTTTGAGGCTGTCTGTGCCTATTGTGTTTGCTTGCTGGAAATATTATGTGACTGTGCTACTGCCCATCTCTTCCCAATTCTGCATTCAGTGACATCCTGTTGGTAGCTTGAAATCAGTCACGGTGGGAATATTTACACTGCGGAAATCAGGAAATGCGACCCATTGGGGCTTTCCACTCCCAGTGCCTGGTATACGTTGGCCAGAGCACCGCTGCAGCTGGGGGACCTGGATGTGCAGGGGCTGGGAGGGCAGCTGGCCCTGGGTTTTCCACCCGCTGCTGCCAGTGCAGGACCTTTTCTCAGGGGAGGAAAGCCAGGAGCATGAGGAGGGTGACAAGCAGAAATGAAATAAGCGACTGAGTGGAGGAAGGTGTAATGTCCAGGAGGCGGGCCTTGTGAAGACAAAGGGGAAACGCAGAATGTGGCATTCTTGTGACCACAAAAGGGAGGTGAGCCCAGAACACACGGAAGTTGAGCCCCATGGAGTTGGGTTTCACGGAAGGCTCTGCAAGGCTGCTGCCTGGCGGTTATAATGGGATCGTAAGGAGGAGGCTGGGGGGAACAGAGAAGTCACAGGCTCACGGTCCTGAGGTAGGAACTCCTGGTGCCTCTACATCCCCCCTGACTCCCTCAGTCCTCGGCCCCCTACTTAAAAATTCTTCTCTCCAGGGCATCCCAGCCCTCCTCTCCATAACCTGCCGTACATTCACCCCTAAGGCTTCCAGAATCTTCTATTGCTGGAGACACCCCAATCTGGAGCTGGATGTCCCACAGGCACCCAACTTTTCACCTAGTCCTCCAAACCTACTACTCCCCACGGGCTCCCATCTCAGGGGGATGCCAAACCTAGAAGACCTCATAGGTCCAACAACTGTCACAGCTCAGAGGAGCCCCTCCATCACCCTACACCCCTCCTCCTCCCCCACCCTGCCTCCCAGACCTCTGACCACTGCTTCCCAAACTTAAATGACTTTTTCTTTCATGTTCCCCATGTTTTGAAAGTTGCCTATGATATTGCATGTATTAAACAACCTCACCTACCCTTAAAGTTGCATAAGCAACTTCCAATCAGAATTTCACCCATTAAACACCCACTGAACAGTTACCATGTGCTGTGGTGGCCACTGTGCTGGGCTCGGGGATGCAGAGGTGAACAGGGCCCGGCCCCGGCCCTCCAGGGCTCACGGCCTACTTAGGGGAGAGTCACATAAAGAAGTAATAAAATCATAACAATGCCCCGAGGTAAGGACAATGTCTCTGCCACCTGGACTCTGTCTCCAGCCATTCTCCAGACCAAAGCCAAAAAAGGGATTCCCGGGACACAATGCCGACCAAGTCATTCCCTTATGTAAAACTTTTAGTGGATCCCTATTGCCCTTAGGATAACATCCAATCTCTAGGTAGCTTGGCTTCTCAGCCCTTACTGACCCAACCCACATTCACATGAGAATTCTCCTTTACTCCTTCACTTAACACCGATTTAATTAACACTTACTGTGTGTCAGGCATTGTGCTGGGCACCAGAATCCTGAGAAAATATAATGTACAGCGTTTCGTCTCCTGGAGCTTGTAACCTAGCAGGGGATACAGATCGCAAGCAGATATTTATACAAATAATTGATTATAATTGTGATGAGGGCAGGAAAAGGAACATTTCGTCCTGAGCTCCCTGCTTTGACCACAACTTCTCGCGGTGCCTGCCTGCCGGCCTGGCCTATACCGTTCCCTCTCCTGAGATGCCCTCTCTCCTTCAATTGGCCAGATCTCTGTAACCCCCCAGGTCTCGGGTCAAGGTTCCCTCCTCTTGGGAGTCTTCCCTGAACCCCCTTGTGGTTCCGCGGTGGGTCTCACCCCTGTAAGGACGCTGAGTACAGGCCTGTGTCCCCCAGGCCCAGCACAGGGCTCCTGCGAATGACCACTAAGTCCCTCTTGATCCACGTGTGAATGTTTGCATTTAAAATTTTTTTCATTATAAAATTATTTACATCGATTTCGCATATTTATGAAGGCTGGAGCTGAGTGCCAATAAAGGAAACAGAAATGTTTTTTTAAAACAAGGATGCTTGTGAAGATGAGAGCTTTCAGGTGCCTGTGAGTTCGAGAGTGAGAGGGGGGGGGCTGCGGAGGATGCGGGGCGGCGTGGTGAGGGCGGCTGTAGGGCGAGGGGCGCCCTCGGTCAGGCTGGCTCTTCCGGGGTGGGGGTAGGGGCGTCCCCATCTTTCCCGCGGGCTCTTGGCCCCGAAGCCCCTGCTGACTTCCTGCTATCACCCACCATCCTGCCCCGGAGCCCGGTGTCTGCCCCTGGGCTTAGCTCCTGTGGGCTACTCATTGCCCCGGGGAGAGAGGGGCACCGGGCAAGGAGGGGAACCCCAAGGGGGCTGGAACAGCTGGACCCTCTTGCAACCTAGCGCTCTTGCACCCCGGGGCAGCCTGGCCGAGCCGGCTGGACTCCCATCTGCTGCGGCTTGGGGAGGAACTCCACTCCCACCGCCGAAGTCCCTTGGTGGCAGCCGGTCCAGGAGCAGCCGAGGTAGGGTAGGGAGGCGAGCCCTGTCACTCACCCTCTTGCAAAAGCCGCCTGTCCCTCTAGAAGAGGCTTGGTTCTGCCTGGGAGTCGCCCACCTCCAGCAGCTTATGCGCAGACTCCCACGCTCCTCCCGCCAGCTTCCTCCTCCCTCGGAATCACAGAGCTGGATGATCACCTGGTCAGCCCCCTTCACTTAACAGCTGAGGGAGCTGAGCTCCTGAGAGGGAATTACTGACCAAGGTACCACAGCCGGTAAGGGCAATCGTGCTTTAAAACAAACAAATAGGGCTTCCCTGATGGCGCAGTGGTTGAGAATCCGCCTGCCAGTGCAGGGGACACGGGTTCGTGCCCTGGTCCGGGAGGATCCCGCATGCCACGGAGCGGCTGGGCCCGTGAGCCATGGCCGCTGCGCCTGCGCGTCCGGAGCCTGTGCTCCGCAACGGGAGAGGCCACAACAGTGAGAGGCCCACGTACCACCACCAAAACAAACAAACAAACAAATAAGAAAGGCAGCCTCCTGGCCCTCACTCAGCTTGGGGCGCCTTTGCTAAGCCCTGCTGCCCACCTGTTTGGGGTAGGCTGTCCCAGCTTCTCCAGCTGGTTTGAACCTGAAAGTTATGCCTCCCGTGAATGAAACTCACAAGCCTCATGGCCACACCACCCCCACCCCCCCACCGCCCCCTGCACCTTCCTCCCAACCTGACAAGCTCTCCCAGGCAGGGACCTAGAGCATCGGCTACACAGTGACTCTGAGGCAGGACTCACCTATACGGGGAGTGGTTGCCTAACAGCTTTAAGGAAGGAAACCAAGCACAGGTGTGCCCTGTTTGCCTTCCCGGCTCACAAACGTGATGGATCTCCGCCCGCCTGACAGGATAAAGCTCCAACCTCTTAGCCCAGCCCTGAAGCCCTTCCCAGTCGGGCTACAACCTGCCTGTCCAGCCTCATCTCCCACCACCGTGGACCCCACGCTCCTTCCTGCATTGTCACACCGACCTCAGATTGCACCACACCCTCCAGCCCTCTTTGGCTTTATAGGTGCTGTTCCCTCTGCCTTGAACACCCTTCCCTGCTTCTCCACATAACCAGCCCCTTATTGTTAAGACCCACCTCAGAGGTCATCTCCCATCCTCTGTGCTGATGCTTTCCTCCCTCCCCTTCCTCTTCCCCCTCCCCTCCTCCCTCCTCCCCTCCTCCTCCTCCCCCTCCTCCCCCTCCCCCTCCCTCCTCCCCACCCCTCCTCCTCCTCGTGCCTGGAGTGCTTCTGTTCTAACTTTATAGATAATACAGAAAATACAAGGTCATGAATCTGTGTCCCCACCAGACTCTCAGCTCCTCAGTGACACCAATTATGTCTTTATCTTCACATTTGTAGAGCTCTGCACATAGTAGACACTCAAAAAAGCCATACATTGCTAAATAAAATCAGTATATGGACTCTGGATTTACTCCAGAGCTAAATTAGGAAACAAGTCTTAACATTGCCCAAGGCTCCCCTTCCAACTCCTTTATTTAACAAATATTCATTGAGTGTGGCTACGTGCAAAGCACTGGTTTGTGTCTGAGGGTCCAGGGTGAGCAGACTTGTGGGCCATCTCTGAAGTCTGTCCCAGAGCCCAACTTCCTGCCTCTCTAATCCTAGATCTAGATGATTCATGGACTGTCTGACCATGCAAGGCCCTCACTTAGGATGGCCACATCTGTCCCTCTAATTTGGGGGGGCTAGGATGTGCTCTGTGACTAACCCCCCACCGTGACCAGGTGAGAAAGAGCTTCCTCCGCAAGGAGAACAACAGAGTAAGACACCAGAGCAGCCACGGTGGAGGGGGGGCCTTAGCCCCAGCCTGTGCTTATTTTTAAGGGCAGAGCCCCTGTTTTCTTTACCTTTGTATAAGCCCTCTCCCCGTATCACCTAGCATGGTACGTGGCATGTGATGGATGCTCCTTAAATGTTTTCTGGTTGATTCAACCCAGTGATGAATCCTTTCACAAAGACTCATGCCGTTACTGAACTCTGGCATATACTTTTACCAACACATAGATATGATGAGTGCCTACTTCATGCTAGGCACACACCAGCAGTTAGTGATCCAATGATAAGTGAAAAATCCGGATGGCGTTCCGGATTTGTGCGGGAAGAAATTAATTTTCCAAATGCACATAGAACGACACCGTGAAAAAGTTATTAAAGGAGAGGGACACAGGACTATGGAAGTGCAGGCAAGAGGGCCTGTCCGGGGGTCCGGGAAGGCTCCTTTGAGGAAGAGGTTTGCACATCAATCCACCCACCCACCCACCCATACATTACGGACCACTTTCCAGGGTTTGCTTAACAAGGTGCCAGCACATACTGACTGCTCATGGGTCATTTCCCCAAGGACCTTCAGAGCAAGAGGAAACCCACATCTCCTGGCTGCATAGGCCTCACCCAACAACATGCTCATGTTTTTAAGTGTAAGTTTTCCGATCAAGAGGAAAGAGAATTTTTTTGTGTGTGCGTGTGTGTGAAGCAGCTTAAACTGAAGCTGACCTCACCATGGGTGTCTCAGGTTGTTTTTGGTGAAGGTAATGAGCCAACTTTCCAGGAACCTCAGGACACACCCAGATTGCCCAACACTGCAGAGCAGTGCAGCCCAGACACCTCCCAGCCCCTTCCCCTCCTTAGTGCCAGCTCCTCTGTAGCCAGAGGTCCACAGGGGACCACACCAAATGAACCCTCTCCAGGGTCTGCTCGGGGCATGGTTAAGGGCAGGCCTGAAGGAGGGACCCTCAGACCAGTCAGATGAGGCACAGACCAAACTGTCTGCCCACGATCGGGAGATGGATGATGACTGTGCCCTCTGATGCTTTGCCTCTGCGCTGCCCTCACCCCTTCCCAGGGCTCTGAGCTCATAACAGTAATCCTACTGGCTCTCGACACAAGCTGTTGCTCATACCTCGGCTTCTTCCTGGCTTTCTGCTCAGGTCCCCTTTCTCTCTCCTGACTAACTTCTTTGCATCTCTACTCCCTCAGTAACTTGGGGTGTAAGTGGCCCCATGACGGCCCTGACTTTTCTCCTGGCTGTCACCCTTGTCTCTTACTTGAAGCTTCTGAGAGTCTGACCGACATAATAAAACTTTTCAAGCTGGGGTCTCGTGGGGCCACTCAGAAGAAGACTGAAAACCGTGTAGATCCTTTAAGATCTAATATCAGCCCTTTCTCATCCTCTCTCCTTCCTGCTGATCAAACTGGCTTTCCTTTTGGGATGTAAAGAGGGCTACTACGTCATCATAAAATCTTCCAGATACTGTGGCTTAGAACATAACTTCTGGGCTCAGTTTCCTGAGCTTTGTCCTCCAAACAAAACCCTTTCTCTCCCAACTTGCCACCCATATATGCATATTGGCTTTGGGGAGGGCTGTGGTCTCAGCTATGGATTTTGAAGCCTCTACATTAAGATTTATTTGCTCTAGACCAGAGCTTCTCAAACTTTAGCCATGCAATAACCTGAAAAGTCTGTGTATTGAAACTCAGAATCCTGGGCCTCCCTGCCAGAGATTCAGATTCAGCAGGTCTGGGGTGCAGACCCAGGTGATGTGGATTCTGCCAGCCCACCCAGCTGCACTTGGGAGGAGGACTGTTCTTGTATCCCAGTCCTCACCCTGAAGCAAAAGTTACTCTGGCTTAACACTGGAGGGAAGAAGAGCAATGAGGAAATAGTGCAGGGATGAGATATCTCAGTGAAGACATTTCTAAATATTAACTTACATCACTGGTTTACCCCTGAGATGAATCCCTCTTTGCCAAGCAAGGTTTTGAGGAGTTAGGAAACCCACCCAGGTCACCCAGCTCTTGACTTGCAGAGCCTAGAGTCAGGTGCTGACCTGTCTGCTTGCTCCTGGCCTACTGTGCCCACCATGAAGCTGAATTCATGTCAGATTTGATTGTTACTGGCAGGACCACTGCCATCTGTCCTGACATGGGTGGTCAGTAGTGTCATCTCTGCAGAGAAATGAAGATGTTCACAAATGCATCCTCATCTACTCCCACTGATACCTGCTAGACCCACCACTCCTCAGGTTGGGGTGCTGGAATCAATGTGCCTGAACAGGCAGCCGGGGCAGCCTGGCCAGGAGAGGCATTCCCACCCTTCGAGTGTTCCATGCCTGGCCTGACCCTGCTCTCCCGATAGCAAGAGTTCAACTGACATCTCAAGGCTGGTCTAGGGTATTAACAACTGGGTGAAATTCCCCACTAATTACCAAATGTTATAGGAGCAGTTTCAGCACAGTACTTCTCAAAGTGTGGTCCCCGGACCAGAAGCATCAGATTCACCTGGAAACTCGTTAGAAACCCAAATACTTAGATCCCACCCCAGAACTACTAAAGCAGAATCTTTGTGTTTGGGGCCCAGCAATCCACACCTTAACATGCCTTTCAGGAGAGTCTGATGCACAGCTAAAGTTTGAGAACAGCCATTTTCACTGAAAGAATGAGCCAGATTCCTAGTGCGGTTTGGGAGGATTTGGTTTGGCGACACACAGGGTTCCCTGCTCTCTGGGCAAGATCGGATACACACGGTGATAGAAGAGTTGGTGAAGCATATACTAATCCAGTTGTGAAGTCAACTGTAACTTCTCTTGCTTAGCTTGGTTACAGCCTTGTCCTGGAGAGGATTTATTGCTGGGATAGTCTTTTTTTTTTTTAACTTCTTTATTGGAGTATAATTGCTTTACAATGGTGTGCCAGTTTCTGCTGTACAACAAAATGAATCAGCTATACATATACATATACATATATACATATGTATATATATACATATGTATACATATACATATATCAGATATACATATATCCCCATATCCCCTCCCTCTTGCATCTGCCTCCCTCCCTATCCCACCCGTCTAGGTGGTCACAAAGCACTGAGCTGATCTCCCTGTGCTATGCGGCTGCTTCCCACTAGCTACCCGTTTTACATTTGGTAGTGTATATATGTCCATGTCACTCTCTCATTTCCTCCCAGCTTACCCTTCCCCCTCCCCGTGTCCTCAAGTCCATTCTCTACATTTTTATTCCGCTATAGTAACTCTCATACTCTGCCTGGGCCCTTACTCTATGGGTGGTAATATTTACAACATTGAGACGCAAGGTAAACCCAGCGTCCAAACTCTGCTTCCGGGTCTCTCCACACCAGAGCCCAGGGAAGCCTATTCGTTGTCACTACAGGGGCAACCTAAACTACAAGCTCTGGCCCAGCTGGTCTTGTTTATGTGCTTCTTACAATCTTCAGTAACCTCCAATTTCCTGTTTTCGAAAAAGAAAGCAAATAAAATGTAATATATGGTGGGGGCTGGGATGGATTACTACATATGGTGGAAACCTCTGTTAGTTCTTGAGGTGAGAGAGCAAGTAAATGTGGAGCAGATTTATTTTTATGATGTAATTCACATACCATAAAATTCACCCTTTTAAAGTGTACAATTTAGTGGGTTTTAATTTAAAAAGTAAATTGTGCCACAGGAACTTTCTCTGGTGATAGGAATGTTCAACAGTATGTTTTTTTTTTTTTTTTTTTTTTTAATTAATTAATTAATTTATTTATTTATTTATTTAACATCTTTATTTGAGTATAACTGTTTTACAATAGTGGGTTAGTTTCTCCTTTACAACAAAGTGAATCAGTTATACATATACATATGTTCCCATAACTCTTCCCTCTTTTGTCACCCTCCCTCCCACCCTCCCTATCCCACCCCTCTAGGTGGTCACTAAGTACAGAGGTGAACTCCCTGTGCTATGCTGTAGCTTCCCACTAGCTATCTAATTTACATTTGGTAGTGTGTATATGTCCCTGCCATTCTCTCACATCGTCACAGCTTACCCTTCCCCCTCCCCATATCCTCAAGTCCATCAACAGTATGTTTTGCACGATGCTTTCATGGGTGCATATAATTTTCAAAACTCCTCTAACTGAACCATTAAGACCTGTTCATTTTATTCTGTCTAAACTATACCTCAATTTAAAAAATAATTTTAAAAGTATAATAAATGGTGCAGTTTCCCAGTAAGCAGCCCAAGGTGGACTCTGAAAATGGTTTGCTATTCTCTTGACCCAGAAAACCCACAAAAATCATGCAAATCAAGAGGTTCAAATCTTTGTGCCATTAAGGGTACGCAGATCCAAAAATCCACCAAGTATCTGAAGGATATCACTTTACAGAAGTAACGTGTGCCATTCTGTCGTTACAATGGTGGAGTTTGTAGGTGTGCCCAGGCTGAACAGTGGGGCTGGACGCAGGGTCAGTGGCCCCAAAAGAGTGCTGAATTTTTACTGCACATGCTCAAAAATGCAGAGACTAATGCTGAACTGAAGGGCTTAGGTGTAGATCCTCTGGTCATTGAACACATCCAGGTGAACACAGCTGCCAAGATGCAGCACAGGACTTAGAGAGCTCATGGTGGGATCAACCTGTACATGAGCTCTCCCTGCCTCATTGAGATGATCCTTACTGAAAAAGAGCAGATTGCTTCTAAACCAGAAGAGGAGGTTGCATAGAAGAAAAAGACATTCCAGAAGAAACTGAAGAAGCAAAAACAATGGCCGAGGAATAAATTCAGTTTAAAAAAAAAGAGTCAAATAAAAGTAAAGTAAGGGCTTCCCTGGTGGTGCAGTGGTTGAGAATCCGCCTGCAGATGCAGGGGACACGGGTTCGTGCCCCGGTCCGGGAAGATCCCACATGCCGCGGAGTGGCTGGGCCCATGAGCCATGGCCGCTGAGCCTGCGCGTCTGGAGCCTGTGCTCCGCAACGGGAGAGACCACAACGGTGAGAGGCCCGCGTACCACCAAAAAAAAAAAAAAAAAAAAAAAAAGTAAAGTAAATAAGTAAATGGTGATACTTCAAAAAATAATCTGAAACAAAAATTTGAGAAGTGTCCAGTGGTTGACTCAATGAATTTGTCTAGAAAATAACAAGCAAACAATAGGTCACATTTGCCTTGCAATATGATTCCATTTCTCATTAATGTTGATAAGGAGAATTCAGATAAGCAAAGGAATTATAAAATAAAATAATCAGGTTAACTTGCCCGAGGCAACATAACCTGAACAACATAAACTTTAGAACAATAAACACCAAGGGAACAGTATCAACTTCATGATTACACACAACCAAGTAAAGGAAAAATCACATATATTACTTGATGTAAATACAAAAAAGTGGAGTTTACTTTTTTACATAGTATATGCCCACTCTCCAAATAAGCAATATTTTATTATATAGGTATCATAAGTTATACCAAGTGAATGAGCAAGTTGCTTTTAGCATGTCATCAAGAGTTATCAAATTTAGTGTTTTCCTTAATTTTATTCTAGCTTTCATTTTAAAACTAAGTAGGATGCACACAAGCAAATAAAACACTACCAAAACCAAGCCTCAGTTTCTAGGGAGAAATTACATCATTACCTGATGCAACTTTCTAAGCATGAGGAAAAGATATTATAAGGGATAATTACCAGAAAAACTTAATTCAATTCCTATTGTTCTCACTTAACCTCTCCAAGCCTTAGTTTCTCCTTCTGTAAAATGAGGGTGGTAAAAGCTACCTCTGGGGTTTGTTGAGAGGATGAAAAAGAGGCAATCCTTGCTAAAGAGCTAATGCCAGGCTTGTAGTTAGTGCTCCATAAATAGAGTTATTGTTAATCAATAGTGGAGCTTGCGTTTCCCTTCTATCAAGTTTACATTTAAAAAAAAATTGATACCCTAAACAGGTATCTCAAAGGTTCCTCATCTTTTTCGATCAGGTGAAAAAGATCTCTTGAGCTAAATTTGCAACAGCCTAAAGCTATATTTTAGGAAGGGAAACAGAATTTATCATGAATGTGTGAAACTACTGTTCAGCCATTGAAACAACCAATTAATAAGAAACCCTCGGAATTACAGAAGATAACTTTTTTTGCGATACGCGGGCCTCTCACCGTTGTGGCCTCTCCCGTTGCGGAGCACAGGCTCCGGACGCGCAGGCTCAGTGGCCATGGCTCACGGGCCCAGCCGCTCCACGGCATGTGGGATCTTCCCGGACCGGGGCACGAACCCGTGTCCCCTGCATCGGCAGGCAGACTCTCAACCACTGCGCCATCATGTTAGCCCCAGAAGATACAATTTTTTATCTCAGGAAAACTTTACTATTTTAATCCTAAAAATAAATAAATAAAATTTTTAAAATTCCTATTGCTCTTGTAGGTACATATACTCAACTTCACCCCCCTTCCTTATTCAAACCACATACCATCATTTTTTAAAAAAATAAATTTATTTATTTTCGGCTGCATTGGTTCTTCATTGCTGCAGATGGGCTTTCTTTAGTTGCGTCGAGCGGGGGCTACTCTTGGTTGCAGTGTGCGGGCTTCTCATTGCGGTGGCTTCTCTTGTCGCGAAGCACGGGCTCTAGGCTCGTGGGCTGCAGTAATTGTGGCGCATGGGCTTATTAGTTGCAGTAGTTGTGGCGCACTGGCTTATTAGTTGCCCCGCGGCATGTGGGATCTTCCCAGGCTAGGGCTCGAACCCATGTCTCTGTATTGGCAGACCGATTCTTAACCACTATGCCACCAGGGAAGCCCCATACCATCATCTTTGAATGTAAGAATATGTGTAATGTGCTTGTGGCATATAGTGATTACTAAAATGTAGACAGTGGTTGCTAAGGGCAAATTTTTATATTATACACATAAAAATAATTATTTTTGCTACTGTGTCTTTTCTAGATGTGAGGCCATCTAGGTGGGCACATACGAGGGGGTTCTTATTTCTAGCTCGGTGTCTTGAGTAGGTGAGAGTAAAGGTGAGATGTATTTATCTTCAGGTGCGTTTGTGCTCTGACAAAGGTTTATAACTGGGGTGCTGTGAACCAAAGGTGGACCAGTTACCAGAAGTAGGCATATGTGAATCTCAAACAGGCAATGTTCTCACTCATGAAAGAATATAATTTTATACACATTAAGAGCTTTCTCTTCTTTTTTTCCAGTTAGATGCAAATATAGTTCATGACAAAGCAAATTTATGAAGGGATATGCTAGATCATTCATACCCTTAAACACAATTAACATAATGGGCTGACTTTCTGAATACTCCTTTCAATGCAGAAGAAAAGAACAGACATTGCTCTAGCACAGAGTCAAAGCCAAGGGAACTATAAAGCACACAAACAGCTTTCTCTTTTATAGTGATAATCATTTTTTAAAAAGCAAAAAGGGAATACTTATTGAACAACTAGTGCATGTTAAACACCACGTCAGAAACTTTTATTATCTCACATAATCTTCACAACTAACCCAAGCAAGTAACAGATTAACCCAATTTCATAGACCAGGAATCTGAGGTACAAAGCAACATGGGTAGTAAAGTGGCAAAGTGGTCTGATTTCAGAGCCTGTAGTTTCATTCTCCCACAAAGTCTCAACTAAAATGTGAGAGAATTTCCCCAAGAAAATTAAAAATGATGATGAATGAGTATTTAATTAGACCTCACTCGTTTTTAGTGATATGGTGTGTGACTTTAACTTTTTTATTCAGAAAGCTTACTTCACATCTTCTTTTTATATGAGAGAATTATAGGTGTTTGCTTAAGGCTCAAGGCCATAAAGCTGAAGGACTCTGGGCTTTGGTTTAATTGCAAACTGAAACCAACAATGGAAGAGCCTTCCTTCTTCTCTGGGCTCCATGATGCATCGCCTGGTTCTCCTTCCCCATTTCTCTCAATCCCCATCAGGGACCAAATCCTCACCCCTGCCCACGTCCTTCATGATGACATTCCTCTCTGTTCAGTCTTCATATCACTTTAGAACTGCCTCTGTAGGCAGTTTTACCCACGCCCTGGCTTTTACCACCCCTTGAACTGTCTCCAAGTCACACCTCTTGGCAGTTCTCGAGAAGTAATTTACCTAGCTAGCTTACTGGGCCCTCCAACGTTCAGTTCCAAAGCCCAACACATTCCTCATCTACACTTGCCTCGAACATTCCACTTTATTTTCCTCCTGTATTCTCCATCTTGGCACCACTGCGCACCCAACTACTCGGGTGAGAAATCTGGGAGTCATTTTGGACATCTCCCAGCCACATCCAATAAGCCTTGAGGTCTTCTCTTCAATCACGTTCAAACACATCCTCCTTTTTCCATTCCCTGTGCCATTGCCTTGGTTAGTTATGGCCTTCCGGTGAGCATCACCCACCTCTAAATGATATAGCCAACACTCCCTTGAGAAAACTGTATTATCTCCTTCCCCATCTTAAAATCCTATTCTGGTTCTTTTGTGCCTGCAGGATAATAGCATATAAGGCCCTATGCATTTTACCTATCCCACTCTACACTCCAGTATTAAATGTCATGTACTAAATTGCTCCAAGTTTCTGAAGAGATGCTGTCTTAGCTCTCTACGGCTAGGTAAATACATGCCTCTACTTCAGTTGCCTTTCTGACTTCTAATTAATGGCTGTTTTTTTTAACATCTTTATTGGAGTATAATTGCTTTACAGTGGTGTGTTAGTTTCTGCTTTATACATATACATATATCCCCATATCCCCTCCCTCTCGTGTCTCCCTCCCACCCTCCCTATCTTACCCTAATTAATGGTTTTTGAAGAAACTAGGCTTTCAGGGACCCATCTTCTTCAGAACCTTCCTTTGTACCATGTGCTTGTTTCTACCCTTGCCTTATTGTCACTGTATTGCTTGGGTTTGTTCACAGATGTTTCTACCTTTCCTATGTCAGATCCTTGAGGCCAGCACACCACCTACCACATAGTGAATGCTTAACAATTGTACAACTTCTTAAATATTGAAATTACTTGAAAATGTCTTTATTATGTCTCAAATTTTAAAACTTCAAATTCCACTTGCAAGAGAATCTTACCCAGATCAAACTCTGCAGAGAGAGTTCTATACAAGCTCCTTGGGAGTCACTTCCATGACCATATATCCATCAAGTACTCAGTACAATAACCTAACAACCAAATGCAACAAATGAAACTTGTATTGGATTCTGGACTTAAAAAAACTACAGTTATGGGGCTTCCCTGGTGGCGCAGCAGTTGAGAATCCGCCTGCCGATGCAGGAGACACGGGTTCGTGCCCTGGTCCGGGAAGATCCCACATGCCGCGGAGCGACTGGGCCCGTGAGCCATGGCCACTGGGCCTGCGCGTCCGGAGCCTGTGCTCCGCAATGGGAGAGGCCACAACAGTGAGAGGCCCGCATACCGCAAAAAACAAACAAACAAACAAACAAACAAAAAAAAAAAAACTACAGTTATAAAGGACATTACAGTCAGAGGAAATGGAAGTGGATTCTGTTAGGTGATAGTATTGAATTAATGGTAATCTTCTTAGGAATGATAATGGTATAACAGCTAGAATGTCCTTTCTCTTAGGCATGAATAGCTTTATGATGTCTGTAACTTATTTTCGAGTTCATTTTTAAAAAGCATAATATACAGAGAGATACAGCAAATGTGGCAAAATATTAAGTGATAAAAAGTGTGAGTATTCTTTGTACTAGGTTTTCAACTTCTCTGAATATTTGAAAAATTTCAAAATAAAACGTGTGTGGAAAATGCTAAGAATACTATCAAAAATAAAATCAATAAATCTTTTGAAATTTAAGTTTCAATATTGCTGTTGGCCTTTCTCCCTCCCAAACCTGCTGCATGGTACCTTCCACTTCTCCTTGTTCACCCCATAAGGCCACTATATTTCAATCAGGTTTGTGTTTTAAAGTTGAAAGGCACAGTCCCCTCCCAAACACTACAATTTGCTCTCCTAATTGGCCAAGCATCACAAGGCTGTTCATTTTTATTTGCCTATATGGTACCACATTGCCCGTTAGAAGCTTAAGCAAATAAAACTGTACTTCCTAACTGGTACATGTAATTCCTTGAAATCAATAATTGGAGATTTTCATGTGGGAGAATTTGAGGCGATAAGGAAAGTAGAAGTTGCAGAAGTAGTCTTGCTTTAATTCCTTCAGAACTGCCGAGTCTCTAGAAAGATCTAATTAATTCTTATTGCCGTGAAGGTGATTAGAATTTAGCCCTTCTCTTAAATTTCTATTATGTTCAGATGGAAATTAAGAAAAAGGGATTTTAAAAAAAGAAAAAGGGATTTATGATATTTATTTAAAAGAGTTAATGAGGGGCTTCCCTGGTGGCGCAGTGGTTGAGTCCGCCTGCCGATGCAGGGGACACGGGTTCATGCCCCGGTCCGGGAGGATCCCACATGCCGCGGAGCGGCTGGGCCCGTGAGCCATGGCCGCTGAGCCTGAGCGTCCGGAGCCTGTGCTCCGCAATGGGAGAGGCCACGACAGTGAGAGGCCCGCGTACCACAAAAAAAAAAAAAAGAGTTAATGAGCCTAGGTATACACCCAAGAGAATTGAAAAGATATAGCTATACAAAAACTTATACATGGCTGTCCACAGCAGCATTATTCATAACAGTCAAATGGTAGAAACAATCCAAATGTCTGTCAACTGATGGGTAAACAAAATATGGTGTATCCATACAATGGAATATTAGTCATAAAGTGGAATGAAATACTGATACGTGTTACAACACAGATGAATCATGATAACATTATGCTAAGTTACAGCCAGGCACCAAGGCCACATAATGTGTGATCCCATTTATCTGAAATGCCCAGAATAGGCAAATCCATAGAGATAAACTTTATTAGTGTTTCCCTAGGCTGGGGGCAGAGGGGTCAGAAATGGGAAAATGACTGCTAATGGGTACAGTGTTGTTTTGGGGTGATAAAAGTGTTCTGGAATTAGATGGTAGAGATGGTTGTAAAACTCTGTGAATATACTAAAAACCACCAAATTGTGCACTTTAAATGGATGAATACTATGTTCTGTGAATTGTATCTCATTTTTAATAAAGTTAATGAAAAGCTATTTTCTATTTGGTCCCACTTTCAAGAACAGTCAAGGGGGAGCCGAGGGGCATGCTGGGTATGATTGTACCTTCGATCTCCAACGGACCATTGGCCACAGTGAAGAGGAGCCCCAGACTCTGTGGGGTGCTCTCCATCCTCCCCTCCCCAAGCCTCGGAAGAGCACCACTGTTAGCCTTGGCATCTGGAGGGCTACCCTCTCATGCCCCACATTCCCATCACTGCCAGAATCCCAATACTTCCTCCAAGACCAATCCCCATGCAAGTCTCATATCCCATCTTGTCTTCATTTTCCTCACTGTACTTACCATCTTTTATTCCTCTCCCTCCAAAATTTGGTTTTGTTCATTGCTTTATCTCAGCTGCATAAGAACAGTGCCTGGATAACAGTAGTTACTCAATAGATTTCTGATGAATGAGTGAACTTGGAAAAAACGTCTATACAGAAATTTGCACAGGGTGTTATTTAAAAAGATGAAGTTCCATGCTTCAGAATGTGTCTATCTCCCATAAAAAGACTTTCTCCTCTATTTAAATATGTACCTGAACTTTAAGAGATCTCGCACAAGTGGTATTTTATTGGCGACAATCAAATTTAACAAATCTTTATACAGTTTAAGGAGAACATTCAGGCATCATAAACACAAAAATTTCAATACGCAAAACAAATTTACAACAAGAAAATAAACATAGAATCTTATTTTGGGACTACGTGGTTATTGTTGCACTACCTTTATAATTCTTTATCCAGAGTCTGAAAACGTAGGCAAGCCCTAAAAATGTAGCAGAAGCATTTCCGCACACTGGTATCCATAATCTAGTTTGTGCAGAAGTGTTTCCACTAGATTCATAGAGTACTCTTTGGAAGAAAATGGCAAAGACTGGTCACCTGGTTGCCTTTCGGACCTTCTGCAACTCTTCAATAGGCTTCCATTCTTGGTTGATTGTTATAAGCTTTAAAAAAAGAATAAAAATGTTTTGTTAGGATCTGTCCATCCTCAGGTCCCCTTCTGGGATTTGTACACAGCTCCCTTTGGAAAAAGCATCACCATAACATTTGTAGTCAACGAATCCCCTCTTCCCATCTCTAAAACAGTAATATGGGCTGGTTCTATCCCTCTATCCCTCTAAAGAGACTTTGGGTTCCTAAGTGTTATAGGATAGGAGAGAAAGGTCATATCCATTTACCCAACTTTCACTTAACGGGGTCTAGATTTTTAAATTTCCTATGGTTTTATGTGAACTATAAGCTCAAAAAGTGTGTCTGCTCTGTGTGAGTGGAGGTATGATGCTCCCAGCACAGAGCCAGGCACATAGTAAGCTCTTAAAATTTCCTCACTGTAATTACTCAACAAAGGTACAAATGAGCCAAGTTACACAATAAGGGAAAAGGCACAGAGCTGTGGACAAGATAACTAATAAGCTGAGGTAACTCTACTCAATATTCTGTAATAACCTATTTGGGAAAAGAACCTGAAAAAGAATGGATATATGTGTATGTATAACTGATTCACTTGGCTGTACCCCTGAAACTAACACAACATTGTAAATCAACTATACTCCAATATAAAATAAAAAGTAAATTTAAAAAAGAGATGATGTGTCACAATAATGATAAAAGTTAATCTTTGAGTGCTGACTATAGGCCAGGCACTGTGCTAAAGGGCTCTATCTTATCTTCTTTAATCCTCTAAACTCTGAGGAAGAGCCCTATTATTGTGCCCATTTTATAGATTCTGAGAGCCTCAGAGAGGCCAAATTATCTAAAATCACCTGTGACTAATGGAGCAAGGATTTGAACTAAATCTCCATAACCCTACAGCCCTCTCTTTGCACTACACGTTAAATGGCACCCTCAAGGTGAAAAGGTATTACATCTATTTTGCTGACAAATGTGCTAAGGTTTCGGCTAAGCATACATCACGTTTTAATGTAGCAATACCTTTCTAGGTGCAGTAGGATCCACATTTTCCCAAGGTTCTGGATTTCTTTTTCGATCAATGCTAAAAATAAAAGAAAGCTGATTAAACATTAAACTAAGTGCATTTAAACTAAGCCTGATATTGGGTTTATAAATACAGTAGGGACAGACTCAGAGTGCATGCTTAGGCATTGAGTTAATTGAAATTGATGGAACATTCCTTTAAAAAGCTTCACAGTGGGCTTCCCTGGTGGCGCAGTGGTTGAGCGTCCGCCTGCCGATGCAGGGGACACGGATTCGTGCCCCGGTCCGGGAAGATCCCGCATGCCGCGGAGCGGCTGGGCCTGTGCGTCCGGAGCCTGTGCTCCGCAACGGGAGAGGCCACAGCGGTGAGAGGCCCGCGTACCGCAAAAAAAAAAAAAAAAAGAACTTCACAGTTTGGCTCAAACATCAAGGATCAATTCCTCTGCAGAGTAGGAGGTCTGTATTCCCTTTACTGGGCTAGACTGGAGAATGTTCTCATAAGCTGAAGAGCAGTTAGGGTGGAAGTGCCAGGCTAAGAGCAAGCAAATATGCTCTTACCCCAGTTTCTGGAAGAGGCAGAAGGGCTGGGGTTGAAACCGGTAGGTGATGAACTGCCAGAGCCTAGCATTACGGCTCTACGGAGCCCTGCACCTGGTCAATATCAGTTTCAGGTTTTTCTCTTCCTCATATTCCAGGATACATGGTATTTTACCTTATATCCAGGGCTAAGATTAGATTCATTGTAGACAACTGAATCTATAAACTCTACCACATTAGGAAAGACCTTTCTAATGAATTGACATTTTAAAATGTTATTAAGATGATTAAGATTGATGATGCATATCCCAAAAGACCGTCTAAGAACTTTAAATTTCAAAACTTAAAAAAAAAAAACCAACAAGCTTTATTTTGCTGCAGGAGAAGAGGAGGAGGGCCAGTGGATGAAAGGGTATTTAGATACAAGGAACTTATATTAGTAAATTTATTTTATCACTAATCATCATTTGATAGTCTTCTGATACCTGGATGCTTTCTGGCCCTGACTCCAACCAAGTTCACAATTCGACATTCTTATCCTGGGGGGAAAACCAGGAAACTGATACCATGCATTTCATAAACTGAAGGTCAACCTAACATGGCTAAAAACGTTTTTATAAATGATGAATGCCTACTTACATCACATCGGTTTTTCGAAGGGAATACAGAGCAAAAGACAAAGCTCCAGTCGCTGCCACGGTCGTGAAAAGCACCAAAGGAATAAGCTAACAGAAAACAAAATACCCCGACGTTTCAATGTGAAACACTTGAAATATAACAGAATAGCTCTATATCATTTTATACTTTCTTCAACATCTTTAAAAGTTAATATTTTTAGTCAGATTTTCAGTTGCTTTTAAAATTTACTTTTTTCTTTTGGCCTTCCCTGGTGGCGCAGTGGTTAAGAATCCGCCTGCCAATTCAGGGACACGGGTTCAAGCCCTGGTCAGGAAGATCCCACATGCCGCAGAGCAACTACGCCCCTGCGCCACAGCTAATAAAGCCTGCGCGCCTAGAGCCCGTGCTCCGCAAGAGAAGCCACCGCACTGAGAAGCCCGTACACCGCAACGAAGAGTAGCCCCCGCTCGCCTCAACTAGAGCAAGCCCAAGCGCAGCAACGAAGACCCAACGCAGCCATAAATAAACAAAAAAATAAAACCTTACTTCCTTCCTTTTCATCAGGAGTTGGAAAAAGCTCATGATGACTTCAGTGTAGAATGCCAAATCTAGAAGAAAAAAAAAAAATCCAAGATATTGATCAAAACTCAGCTACGAGGACTCAGCCTGGTGGGCTCCAAACCGGCCAACGTATCCCAAAGCCAGCCTCGAGGCGGCTCACGAGAGCCTCCGCCCGAGGGCAGCTCACCTGGGAGACCTGGTGGGGCGCCGCGAGCGGACGACGCTAACGCCCAGAACCGAACGCCGACCTCGACCTCCCCTTTTTATATACCAACCGCACCCTCTCCGGAAAGCCGGCCGGTGCGTTCTGGTCACGCGGGCCGCGCAGGGGGCGTGCGGGGGCTTGACTCGCTTTCCGTGCCCGGCGCCCGGCAACCGGGCGCCCCCTGCTGGACGCCGGGCCTTCAAACGCCGCGCAGCCGGACGCTCGCGCTCCCTGACGCCTGCCGCGGTTCTTACCCGCCGCTCGGAGCGAGCCGAGGCTGGGCGTTGGCGCGTCTGCAGGGGGGTGGAACTGAGAACAAGGAGAGCTTGGATGGCCAAGAACAGCTGAAAAACAGCCCCTCTAAAGGGAGGTCCGGAAAAGGAGCCGCAGATCCGGGGGTCCCATGGGAGGCTCCTTGGTGCAGGCAGGTAAACTAGAGTTAATCCAAGTCACATTAAAAGCTCCAAAAACGTGCTGTGGCGCACTTATGGAGATAATTTAAGTTGTAAATTTCCTTTCAGAATAATTCCTTGTTGTCCTGATTTTTTCCATTAAAAAAAAAATCAGGAGATGAGGGAGAAGAAACGAAAAGAATCAACTGGAGAGGTTTCCAGGAGAAGATCTCTGAGACGACCCTGAAGGAACTCGCCCCTAAGCTAGCAGCCTAGCCTTTCACGGAGCATGAAGGCGGCTGCAGAACCACGGGAATAATAATTAAATCAGTATCTGTGTGCCAGGCACTGTACTGGAATCTTCTCGACATTTTTGCAAGGTATGTTATTTAGGCTCAGAGATGCTCTAGGCACATAGCCAGTAAGCGGCGGAGATGTAATCAGAAGCCGGGTCTGTCTGGCAATCGGGAAGCACTGTTCTTTATGCACCCTGCTCTTAGCAACTGCGATTAAGTCAAGAGTGCAAGCTCAGTTATCTAAAAATAGTTATTTTAAAACAATTATTTTAAAACTGAAGTTCAAGCTATGAGTTAGCATAAAAACGAAAACATCTTAATGTTTTCTGAACGGCCAGACCCAGCTCTGTTTCAGCCCCATTTTATTTCTAGTCATGGGCTTTACATTCAAACTGACCTGAGTTTAGAGCCCACCCCTGCCATACTTTGTTAGCTGACTGACTTTGAGGAAACTACTTAACCTTCATGACTCTCAGTTTATATATCTGTAAAATGGCGACAAACTAGCTCGGCAGGGAGTTGGAAAAAATGTTAGAATGTATGCAAAGCATGTAGCAGTCTGCCTTGCCTGTAGTAGGCATTCAATAAATAGTTAATTATTATTTGCAAAGATTTGTTTTATATAAGGCAGATCATAAATATAACTTCTCACACCCAGTTACTGACAAGGGTTCTTACTGTGTAACTCAAGCTGTAGCTGGAGACGTTTGTTGATTACTTAAGAGAAAATTCAACATTTTCCGTGGTTTGTATGGAATAGAATCAAAGAAGCCTTTTAATGCTCCTTCTGCAGAATCTCTAAAGTTTCTTTTGTCAGAAGGGTCTAAGAAAAGCCTCAATTTGTTAATTAAAGATAAATTTTTTTCTAGGATAGAAGCAGGAGAAAAAGGAAATCTTACAGGAATATATCATGGCCCATAAATTAAAATTAAAATGTGTAGCCCTTGGGAATTCCCTGGAGGTCCAGTAGTTAGGGCTCCGTGATTCCACTGTTGGGAGCCCGGGTTCCATCCCTGGTTGGGGAAGTAAGATCCTGCAAGCCGCGTGGCGCGCCCTGCGGGGGGAGCAGGAGTGGAAATAAAGTGTAGCCATGCCTAGTAATGACCTTAAACTTAGAGCCCTGCTTTGCCAATGTCATTTCTTTTCAAAATGCAGTTTTGTAATAGCCTAGGCATTATTCTCGGAATGGGGCATGGTAAATTTAAAAGAATAAAACACAAGTTTCTTACTTCACGTTTCTTACAATTTAGTGCCTGTAAGTAACTCTAACACGCTCTGTCATGATCTGGTGCCAAAGACCCATGATTAATTCTAACTAATGGGCTCTGAGCAATCTTACCAAAGGTGAGGATATTTATTTGAACATAGAAATAGACCAACTGTAAAGACATTTTTGGGGCAACTAGAGAAACTTAAATACAGACCAGATATGAAATGATATTAAAGGGAGTACTGTTGATTTTTTCAGGTGTGATAATGGTATTATGGTTATGTTTTTTTTAAAAAAACCACAATTTTAAAGAGATTATATGTGGAAATAATTAAGAAATATCATGATGTTTGGGATTTACCTGAAAATACTTCAGTTAGAAAACGAAGTAAATTTAGCAAAATACTAATTATTCAATCTAGGTGACAGATATGTGGGAGTTTGTTATATTATTAAATGTGTGAAAATGTTCAGAATAAAGCGTTTTAAAAATTTATAAATTGTATATAGTGTTAAAAAACAGAATTCAACTGAGTCAGTTTGAAGATCTAATTGGCTTCATTCAATGGTTCATGAACTAGAAGGGTGCTCCAAGGGGTAGTACAAACAGAAGGCTTTTATAAAAGCAGGAGGGTGGGGCAAGAAGTAGTAGCAAAAGAAAATGCTTGTTTCAAGCCCGACTGTCTTCTTTTGGGAGCCAGGATTGGGTGGGAGGAGGCGGGGGCGGGAAGGAACCAGAGGGGTCTTTATCATGCAGATTACCTCACTAGTGTTGATCAGGAAATTTCAGACTGGCTGTTTTAAAGCTCACAATGAGAACTAGACCCTGAAAGCCATACCTTCCCTCTTTTGGTTAATGCCCAGGTTTACTGAGCTTGTGTTTAGTCTTTCCCAGAATGACTAACTACCAAGCACAGTTCTCACCCTTCAAATCTTGGCAGTGCCCCAAAGGAACCCACTCAGGATGCTCACCAGCATTACCCACTGTAGCTGCTCCCAAACCCAAAATCCCTTGAGGGAGCTTCCCCTCCCCACCGCAATTGCCAGAAACTTCTAGAACCCCAGGCTTGCAGGAACATGGAACCACAGCTACTTGGTTCCCACACTAGGAATTTAAACTTAGATTTTAATCAGCCCAGCTCAGGCTTTATAAGAAAAGTAGAATATCCTTTCATTAAATATTTTTTGTTGGAATTCTTTCTGCCCATCCTTCAGTGGCTGCCTAGTTACCAGGTTTAGCAAATATGGATTTGCTAAATTTCAGATGGTCTGGGAGTGTACTATTGATACACTGTTTAATGCTGTAATGTGGCTCAGAAAGGAGTTTGAGCTTAATGTAAAGATGTTCACACTTCCCAGGTATAATACTTAGAAGCTGAAGTGTTTTCTCACTGATTACGAACACAGCTTTTGGAAATTTCCCAGAGCCATCCTCTAATCACACTGAAGCTGAGTCAAAGAAATCCTTGATCGAACTTCATCATTTATTGATTTATTTCAATGAGAGAAGAAACATGGTTTTTGTCCTCAGGAGGCTTCCAAAGTTCTGTTGCGAAGTTACAGTTTAAAAAGACATTTTCAAATAAAAACTCAGCCTCTAACCAAAGTGTGGGTACTAAATTTCTAGGCTGACCACTAGAAACTTTCTCTAGGAAAAAACAAGGGGCATACAGCTAGAATCTGAGTTAAGGGGTGCAGGCCTAGGGATGGTTAAGGCCTAACGGCTGCCTTTTCCTGTAAAATCAATAACGGACAGAACATGAATGAAAATATTCAGAATTCTAATAAAGTTTCTAGGTATTTTCCCTACTACTCAAAAGCAAGAGTCAGGTTGTTAGAATAATTTTAACTGAATTATATTTTATACCTATAAATAAGACAGGCCTTTTCCTTTATTGTTCCCCAATAGTGCGGTTTTGCTTAATAATAGTACTGGCTCCCATCAGAAACAAAACTTTCCAACTGCTTAACATTCATGACTTCATATATAGTTCACGCACCATGTTCTGATTGTACCTGTACTTCTTTTGAAGCTCGTCTCCTGTGTTTAATTCATACTGCATGATTTGTTGGAGGTCCCCGCTCCCAGCTGCCCTATCAGTGCCATGTCTGTCTCCTTTACTTACACTCCTGCACCCTGTATGGCACCTTGTGAGTGAAGAAAGCCTCAGTAAGATGCTTACCAGATATTGTTAGGTGAGAAAAACAAGAGCTACACAGTACCATGCTTTTGGTTTTTAAAAGTTATCTAAAAAAAAAAAAAAAAAAAAAAAAAGCTTTGGGCTTCCCTGGTGGCACAGTGGTTGAGAATCTCCCTGCCAATGCAGGGGACACAGGTTTGAGCCCTGGCCTAGGAAGATCCCACATGCCACGGAGCAACTAGGCCCGTGAGCCACAACTACTGAGCCTGTGCATCTGGAGCCTGTGCTCCGCAACAAGAGAGGCCACTATAGTGAGAGGCCTGTGCACCGTGATGAAGAGTGGCCCCCGCTTGCCACAACTAGAGAAAGCCCTCGCACAGAAACGAAGACCCAACACAGCAAAAATAAAAGATTAAAATTTAAAAATAAATAAATAAATGAGGTAGAAAGAAATAACTGCAAAAAAATAAATTAATTAATTAAATAAAATAAAATGAAGGCGGCCTGACTGGTAGGTGGTGAGCTTCCAGAGGGGAAAAAAAAGTTATCTATACATGTGTAAGGAACTGGAAAGTTAAATACCCACATATTTTCTTCATATTTATATTTTCTAGCATTATTACTTTTTTAATAAAGGAAAATAAAAACATATATAACCTAACTCCTTAAAAAATACTCACAATTACAAAAGGAAAACTAGTAGCTATACAGTGGAGAAGATGGACAAGATCATAAACAAGTGATCAAAATTAACATCACCAATAATGTGCAGATATCACGTGGACATGACAGCACATACATATGCTCCACTGGTGATGCATAACCTGAACCTATCATGATGCACATAGGACTAACACAAATTAGGAACCAGTTGTTCTATAAAATACTTAGTCTGTACTCTTCAAAAGTGTCAAGGTCAAGAAAGACTGAGGAACTGTTTCAGATTAAAAAAGGCAAAGAGGCTAAAGAGACATGACAACTAAGTGCAGTGTATGATCCTAGACTGGATCTTGTAATGGGAAAACAATTACTATGGAACAATGGATGAAATTCATCGTCAATAGATTAAAATGTTGTATCAATGTTAAATTTCTTGAATTTGATAACTGCACTGTGGTCATATAAGAAAATAACCTCATTTATAAGAAATGTGCACTGAAGTATTAAAGGGATAAAGGGGCATGATGTGTAAAATCTACTTTTAAATAGTTCAGAAAAATACTGTGGTGGGGAGGAGGGAGAGGGAGAGAGAAAGGAGACAAATGTAGGAAAATGTTAAAAATTGCAGAATCTGGGTTAAGAGTATATAAGAGTTCTTTGTATTATTCTTTTAACTTTTCTGTAAGTATGAAATCTTAGCTTATTAGGCACAAGTTTTTTTATTTATAGGAAATAACACACACAAAGTGTGAAGTTGCAAATTATAGTGCATGTTCACATTTCAGTTAATTCTTAAGCAGGTATGTAAAATAATTTTTAAATATCTTCTAGGTTAGAAAATCCTTGTTTCTGAAATAAGTTTTTATATAAAGTCAAATCCTTGTGACTTAAGGATGGTTTTACAGTCTTAAGTGATTCTAGAAAGTGCTCTTGTTTCACTGTGGTCGCTTCCAGTCCATTTTCTTGCAGAGCCAGCAAGGCAGCCTATAAGAGACAAACAATAGGAAATAATAAATATGCTTCATTGTTGTTTTACAATATATGGTAATACTTTAAAATCTGAACACAAAAATCTCAGTGTCACTTCATAGAATTTCAATATTCATGATGCTAGAAACATTAAGCTAAAAAGTTAAAGTGATTAAAAGTCCTCTCAGTAGACCATCTTTTCTTCTACATTAAATTCTAGCCTTAAATGGGTGGGGGGCTGAGGGGAAAGCAGACTGCAGAATAATACAGACATTGTGAGTGCATATATTTTAAAGATGAGATCAACTATACTCCAGTATAAAATAAAAATTTTTTAAATCAACTATATGCCAATAAAAAGAAATTAAATTAAAAAAAGATGAGAGACTATATTCCTGACCTCAGAGTAAGAGTTTTTTGTTTTTTTTGGTTTTTTGTGTGTGTGCGTGTGTGGTACGCGGACCTCTCACTGTTGTGGCCTCTCCCGTTGCGGAGCACAGGCTCCGGATGCGCAGGCTCAGCGGCCATGGCTCACGGGCCCAGCCGCTCCACGGCATGTGGGATCCTCCCGGACCAGGGCACGAACCCGTGTCCCCTGCATCGGCAGGCGGATTCTCAACCACTGCGCCACCAGGGAAGCCCAGAGTAGGAGTTTTTAAACAGGAAACAGCACTGATCATAAAGGAACAGATCAACACATACTCGATGACCCACCAATTCTCTTTGTATACGAAATAGACATACACACGTATACCAATAGTCACGTACAAGATTGTTCATAGCAGCATAATTCATAATAGCAAAAAAGTAGTAATACAAATGTTCAAAGATAAAATGTGTATATAAATGCCGCACATTCATGTATGAGAATATTATAAGCAATAGAAATGAACAAACTACTGCTACACACAAAACAACAGATGAACTTCACAGACATAATCTTGAGTTAAAGCAGACAGAAAAGCATACCGTATGGTTCCATCTATATAAAGTGCAAAAGCAGGCAAAACTAATATCCCCAGTGCTGGAAGTCAGGAGAGTGGTTCTCTTTTGGGATAGAGTGGGAAGGCCCACGGGAAGCTTCTGGAGAGGAGCTTATACAAGTGTGTTCACTTTATGTTAATTCAGTGCACTATATCCTTCTGATCTGTGCATTTTTCTGAATGTTATTTTTAACACAGGTTTATAGAAAGGAAAAACCCACAGTGGCCGCCTTTTTTAGCAGCCAACATAAAGTCTAAATGCCTTAAAGTGACTTACAAGAACCTGTGTGATCTGGCCACTGTCCACTCCACCTCTTCAATACTGTCATTTCTCACCTCCAGTTGCTGCACATTTTATTCCTTCTGCCTCAAACACTCCGCTTCTCTCCCTTAGCCTAGCTAACTCCCTAATCATCCTTCCAGTTTCAATGTACACACACCCTCTCTCAGATAGCCTTCTCTGATACCCCCAGGTCTGGACTAGTGTCCTTCCTAGGTACTCCCACAGCACCCTGAACTTCCCTGACTCACTACATGTTTTAATTCAGTATTACCTCTCTGCACCTCCCCCACTGCCCCATCAACCTGTAAGCTCTGAAGAGAAGGTAAGGGACCACAGTGGTCTTTTTCACCTCACATGGTGCCTCCCTTTCAGTAAATACTGCCAAGTGAATGAAGTTCTGAATAAATGAAGAAATGTTTTGAACTGTAGGTTTTCTTCACTAATTAACTTACTTCTTTGCAGAGGTTTCCAAGATCAGCTCCAGAGAAAAAACAGGTATCTGCTGCTACGTTTTCTAAGGAAATATCAGGCCCCATTGGCATGTTTTTTGTACAGACTTTCAGAATAGAAAGCCTGCCCTGGAACAAAATAAAAAATAATATGTTTATAACCGTACAACATTTATATCTGACACAATGCTGTATTAAAACATGTCAAGTTAGAGTTTTCTATCATATTACAGAGAAAGTATATATATTTCAGAAACAAACAATAAGAAAGAATCACTTCTTCTCAAGAAGTAAGAAAGTAAATGTGACATCATGATACATTTTAATATTTTTATAATTAATTAAAAAATAGGGCTTCCCTGGTGGCGCAGTGGTTGAGAATCCGCCTGCCGATGCAGGAGTCACGGGTTCGTGCCCTGGTCCGGGAAGATCCCACATGCCGCGGAGCAACTACGCCCGTGAGCCATGGCCGCTAGGCCTGTGCGTCCGGAGCCTGTGCTCCGCAACGGGAGAGGCCACAACAGTGAGAGGCCCGCATACCGCAAAAAAAAAAAAAAAAAAAAAAAAAAAAAAAAAAAAAAAAAATAGCCAATCATAGATATAATCTTTAAGAGACTTGATGAATCTCTCTTTTGGGTACAAACAGTCCCATCAGACATGGTTCAAAGGCAAATACATAAATTAACAGACACAATTTAAAAATAAAATAGATATAATTTTTTTTCCATCCCTTCAAAATCTGATAAAAGCCTAAGGAAGGAAAAAAATTCATTTTCTGTGTCTTTCATCACTCACTGCCAGTGGCTCTGGATGTGAAGCAACGGATTTACTGATTCTTTGGCTGTGGACACATTGTATAATCTCTGTAACCACAGATTTCTCCACTGAAAAATAAGAATGCTGACCCAGATAACCTCCAAAACCCTTTTAACACTTTAGGATTCTTCCATTCTAGTTGCAAAATAATGTTGAGTAGACTCAATAAACTCAGTATTTTGAGTCTTCCACAAAAAAGAAATTACTACCTTGCTTTTAGGCTTATGTTTTTCTGAAAACAGGGCCAGAGTACCCATCAAAAGCAGATGAAAATGATGATTTATGATGGGCCCAGATAAGGAAAAACGCGGAATCCAATATAGGACACACACCATGTACACCTACACCCAGTAAGGGATTCAATTCTGCTGTCTTCTTAGAGTTCAGACACTGATGTGTTGTTAGAAATGCTCACACAGAGTAAATGTGCACAATGATTACCTTTTCATCTGGAGGTGGAATATAAATAATCTTGTCTAATCTTCCAGGCCGTAACAAGGCATCATCTAACACATCAGGTCTATTTGTTGCTGCAACAATCATGACATTGCTATTAAAAACTTCCTGAAACTCTAGCTGAGGGAAAACATACAACACAAAGTAATGTCAATAGGTTGTTAATTATTAAATGTATTTTTTTAAATTACAAATCAGAAGGTCAATTTGTTTCTAAATAGGGGGATATTTTTTTCTTGGGGCTAGAATGCTTACATTTCCTTTCCAGACCACCTTCCCAATATCAAGGTACCCCAGAAACAAATTATTATCAAAGAGCTACTCTGTGTACACAGTGAAGGGAGTGATCAATCCTGATGGGGCATCTCTCAGTGTGAGAACTGATGAAAAGCTTTACACCACAGCAGAGAACATCTATCTGTTGACCTAAATGCACCTGAGCCCCAGTGAATGATTACAACTTAAATGGATGACTTGAAAAGACAGAAGCATCTGACTAACACATGTATAGCTATGAAAAGTCTTGGCTCTCATGTTCTTGAAGGAGGGAGATTTATTTTACCTCTTTGTTTTCTTTCAACAGGCAGAAATATGACAATTAACATAAGCTGCATTTATATAAATCCTGAAGATAAGAAATATCTAAGAGCAACCAGAACAAGGCCTTATACATGCTAAGCATTCAAAATCGTTGAACTTAATTATCAGAGCAGTTCTCCAGTGATGTGATCTCTCAAAGCAATGAGTTCCCTATATCTGCAAGTATTTTAGCAGAGGCTGGGTAAACACCTCTCAGAGGCTATAGAAGGAAATCCTGCATGATGAGGAGATCTGATCAGAAAACCTGATGGGTCCTGTCAAATTCTAGTGGCATATGTTCCTAAGGAGCTGTAAGACTCTCTTTCCATGGAACAATTTAAAAAATGGGAAACAAGTAAGAACAAGAAAAAAAATAAAAGAAAAAAAATTATCTGTCAGGAATTACTTAAGGATACCAAACTCTATCTGGAGAAGGCTCAGAAGAGAGGAAGAGGATTTCCAAGGTCACTTTAACTTTGTTATAACCAAGGAAACCCATTCCTCAAGAAAACTGTAAATTTTCAATTACTGATCATTATTTCCAATGATCAGTAACCCAAACATGGGTTATGTTTCATTTCACATAAACAATTTTAGAAAGGGATGAACACTAGTTTTTCAGGGTATAAAAATAAGAAGAGGGCTTCCCTGGTGGCGCAGTGGTTGAGAATCCGCCTGCCGATGCAGGAGACACGGGTTCGTGCCCTGGTCCGGGAAGATCCCACATGCCGCGGAGCAACTAAGCCCGTGAGCCATGGCCGCTGAGCCTGTGCGTCCGGAGCCTGTGCTCCGCAACGGGAGAGGCCACAACAGTGAGAGGCCCGCATACCGCAAAAAAAAAAAAAAAAAAAAAGAAGAAACTCCCTTCTCCACTAGCAATATGTAGTTATGTTTCTAATCTTAGGAAAAAATTCACATTCATATATATCTAAGATACTTTATTATAAAATTTGCCTCACCTTTCCCAGGTAAATCACTATTTTACCAGCTCTGTAAAAGTCCTAAGAGTCACACTGAAATTATATAATTCTATGAGATGAATCCAGCATAGGAAAAGCTAGTGCAGATGCATTCTACTTAATGCTGGCCTGGATTTTTTGGTGTACTCTGGCTAATAAATACCTCTTCGTTTTTTTCCAGCTCCTTGTATTTACCATGTTGATCTGATTTACTTCCTCTTCTCTCTATAGTCTTCAATCCAACACCATCTAATTCATTTAGGAGAACAGAAAGAACACGCTCTTGAACATTACATCCTGTTCTGCTGATTGATCGAGAGCCCAAGATTGAATCAATTTCATCCAAAAACACAATTGCTGGAGTATTTGCTCTTGCTTGTCGAAATACCTTTTGTTCGAAAAATGGAAATATTTAAAAGCTATACATCATGCCTCATTCATATGAATGTATGTTTTCTGCATTACTCTGTATTTATAATTTTTAAAATATAAAAAGAAGAGAAAGATTCTAAATGTCTAAGAACTAGGGAATGAATAAATAAGGAATAACAGTATTATATAGGGGTTAAAATCATATTTTCAAAGAATATTTAATATTATTGAATTTTAAAAGTGATAACATTAAGTTAAAAAATCACAGATACATATTACATCCACCCATTCCCTGCCCAAGGAAACAGAAAGACAACTGAAATTCACCAAAATGTTAACAGTAGGTAGAGGAATTATGGAGGATTTCTTATTTACACTTTTCTATATTTTCTAAATTTTCTATACACAGTCAGGTAAAACTTTCCTAACAGGAAAAAAAGCCAGTTATATTTTAAAAAATAAGGTTTATCCTTAAGGCATGAAACAAAAATTCAAAAGTAAACTTAACTGCATGAGGGAAAATAAAAAACAAACCTGAGACAAGATTTTTTCTGAATCTCCAACAAAAGGTGAAAAGAGATCAGCTCCGCTCACTGAAACAAAAGAGCAATGACAGCTCGTGGCCAGGGCCCTCACCAGGGTGGTTTTAGCACACCCAGGGGGACCATACAGGAGAACTCCCTTTGGTTCTGTCAGGCCCATCCTAACAAATTCCCGAGGGAATTTCAGAGGCCATTCAATGCTCTAAAAGTACACAAAAAGAGACAGGACACAAAAAGAGAGAGTTGTTTTAGGATAATGATGAACATCAAAAAATTCAGTAAATTCATGCATTCAACAGTCCTCGGGTACCTGCTATGAGCTGGAAATGTGGTCCGATCTCCACACAGCAGCCAGTGATCTTATGACCTAAGTGAGGTCACATCACTTCCTGCTTAAAATCTTTCAATGACTTCTCATCAGAATTAGAATAAAATCCAAATCCAAACTCCTAACTTACCACTGCTTACAAGGCCTCACATAACCCATCGCCCAAACACTCCAGTTTGTTCCCATCTCACGGCCTTTACCTGCTAGTCTCTCTCTGCCTGAACACTCCCTTAAGATCTCTGTATGCTATCCCTCATCATACATGTCTCCACTCATATGTCATTTCCTTGGAGAGGTCTTCCCTAACCACTGTAGTTAAAGCAGATCCTCCCCCTCCTAGGTAGTCGACGCTACTACCCATCTTCTACTTTTGGAGCAGTTATTCATTTGCTATCTGAAACTACTATTTTTCCACGTTGAGTTTGTCATTCTGCTCCTGCTAGAATGTAAGCGAAGTTCACCTCTAAATCCCCATCACCTAGAATGACACCTTCACAAAGTAGGCACTCATAATAGTAAGTAAATCCTCACTACCTCTGAGGTAGGTGGTTTTGTTATCATCATAACTTCACAGATACAGAAACTCGGGCTTAAAAAGTGAAGTAACCCACCCAGATCTTATTACCTTATTGCTAGCAAGGCAGCAGAACTAAGACTAACCCCAGACCGTGTAGATCAAGAGCACAAGCTCTTAATTACTGATATATTACCTCTACAGAAAAGGATAGACAAGACCCTTGTACCTAGAAACTCCTATTTTAGTTGGGGAGACAGGCTTGTAAACTAACAAGCAGACCAGAGAAGGGCATTCCACAGACAAGGAACAATATATACAGAGACACATGAAAGCAATTCATCTCCCAACAGTAAGCAGGAACAGAGGGGAGGATGAGGGAGGCAAGATGCGATAGAGCTGAAGTGGAAGTAGGATTCAGATCACATTGGGCCTTGACAGTTTTAGTGAACAATGAGGAAGCAGTATAGAGAATGGATAGAAGGAAATGAAACTAGAGGGAGGGAAACCACTTAGCAGTCTCTTGCAAGGATTCAGACTACAAAAATAATAAGGCTTGATGTGTCACCGGCAGCGGAGGTGGTGTGGGAGGGATGTATATGAAACATAAAATGTAACTGTATTTTACGCAGGGGAAATCCAGAGGGGAAGTTACGTGATGTATGACATGACTCCATGCCTTTAGAAGACAGGTTTCTGACTGAGGGGATGGGGTGAATGGCTGCGTTCACTGAGGGAGGGAATCCAGGTGTAGAGGTGGAACTGATTAGCTGAACTTTGGACATGCTGAGTTTGAGATCCCTGGAAGTTATCCAGTAGGCAGGCATTTAAGTAGTTCTAATGATCAAAAGAACTATCTGCGATGGATATAAAGATTTCTGAGTTAGCAGTTTTCAGGGGACAGCTGAGGCCTGGGACATTGAGGAGATCAAAGGCTCACTCAGAAAATGGAAAAAAAGAAAACTCTCAGGAGCTTGGAGAGCTAACACTTAACGTAGGGGAGAGGAGTGCTCAGAAAGGCAGGAAAGCTTAATATTCAGAGCTAAAGAAACAGTGTTTCTAACAGGAAGGTGTTACTCATCTCCCGCATGTATTTTGTGAAGATTAAATGAGACAAAGCATGTAAAAATTTAGGGGGGCTTCCCTGGTGGCGCAGTGGATAGGAGTCTGCCTGCCAATGCAGGGGACACAGGTTCGATCCCTGGTCAGGGAAGATCCCACATGCTGCAGAGCAACTAGGCCCGTGTACCACAACTACTGAGCCTGCGCTCTAGAGCCCGCAAGCCACTACTACTGAGCCCATGTGCCACAACTGCTGAGGCCCGCATGCCTAGAGCCCATGCGCCACAACAAAGAGGCCACCGCAGTGAGAAGCCTGCACACCGCAATGAAGAGTGGCCCCCACTTGCTGCAACAAGAGAAAGCCCACGTACAGCAATGAAGACCCAACGTGGCCAAAAATAAATAAATAAATAAATAAATAAATAGGGCATATTATAAATGTGCTTATCCATGGACAAAAGGATTCCAGGGTTCACTGCAGATATAGCTTCCAGTTAAGACAAATAAATTATAATTGATACTTATAAATCAGTCTTGTGTGTGTGCAATTAGGGAAACCTACTTCCTTATGGCAGGATCACCCAAAGGGGTATTGGCAAAATCAACTGCTGAACCTGCAATGCAGGTAAGAAGGGCTGAAGAGCTGTGTCCGTCAACAGCCACTGTGAGAGCCAGTATCAAGTAGCCACCCAGGCCATACTGACTGTTTATTATAATTTTGTGTTTTTACCAGTCCCAGGGCAAACTCAGGCCTATGAACAAAGAATCTGTATTTGTATAGCCCATGAACTAATAAGAGTCGTTTTTACATTTCCAAATGCTCAAAAAAAAAAATCAAAAGAATACTATTTTGTGACGTGAAAATTATATGACTTCAGTGTCCATAAATAAAGTTCCATCAGAACACAGATACTCATTACATAATGTCTACGACTGTTTTCGTGCTACAATAGCAGGGTTGAGTGGTTGCAACAGAGACCACAAAGCCTAAAGTATTTACTCTCTGGCCCTCTACAGAAAAGAGTTCACTGACCCCGGTCTAAATTATAAACTCTTTAGAGCAAAAAGCAAACAAAAAGAGGGTGAGGCAGGAAAGTATGAAAAATAATATTTGATGCCTATAGAGTCCAGTTAAATAAGGACTGAAAATCGACCATTAGATCTAGATGTTAGGATCACATTAGTGATGATGGCAAGAAGTTTCACTGCAGCTTGTTTTCAACATAAAGCATTACACTTAGACTGTCATATTCTACTGGCTTAAGCAGATTCTCTATCTCACCTGTTTTAACTTCAGTTTTACATCTTCAAGGCCACCAATCTGCTCCCAGCCAACAGGCTTGATGTCCATCAGTCCAATGACACTTCGAAATGATGAGGGCTGGATCTTTTTAAAAGCTTCAAGGAAGTCTGTTTCATCAATCATTGGATTGTCCTGGTTCTGAAGAAATCCACCCCAAAAAGCAAAATCAAACCAAAAATCAGGTGGGCCTTTTTTGTGGTACACAAACACAATTACTTTTTAATTTTAAATCGTCTTTTGAATTTATACATCTATTTTGTTATCACTATAAAGAAATTTGTAACACATGGTATAAAAAAATTAAATGTCTCCCCCTCGACCCCACCAATATTCATCCCCAGAGAATGTCAACAGTCTCCTGTGTATTCTTCCAGTATGTTTTATGACATATGTATATGCTTTCAAAGAGATACACAAATGCGACCATACCATACATATTAATTTGTACTTTTTCATTTATCTTAGAACTCTTTTCATGTCAACTAATACAGCTCTACCTCATTCTTTTTGACAACTGCACATTGTGTGAGTATTTTAACGACATCCTGTTGAACGTAGGTTGTTTACAGTCTTTTGTTATTAAAAACAAAGCAGCAACAGAAAGTCCTTGTGCACATGCTCAAGTATTTTATATAATAATTTCCTCAAAGTAGAAATTACTGTGCTTAAGAGTATGCACAGGGCTTCCCTGGTGGCGCAGTGGTTGAGAGTCCGCCTGCCGATGCAGGGGACACAGGTTCGTGCCCCGGTCTGGGAGGATCCCACATGCCGCGGAGCGGCTGGGCCCGTGAACCATGGCCGCTGAGCCTGCACGTCCGGAGCCTGTGCTCCGCAACGGGAGAGGCCACAACAGTGAGAGGCCCGCATCCGCAAAAAAAGAGTATGCACACTTACAATTTTCACAGCTACTACTAAACTGTCCTCAAAGCTGCACCAATATATGAAGCTGTTCTCCCCACACCTCTCCAACAATGGACATTCCCAAACCTTAAATTTCTGCCAGTGTGACAGAGGAAATGGTGCTCACTATTGTGTTAATTAAATTTCTTTAATCAAGAGTGAGGCAGAGGAAATAATGGAATTAGAAAATCAGTTTTGCAACCATCACAGTAAAGGCTGTTTAGGGCAAGAATCAATGGATGCTAATCTAGGGGAGGGCAAGTTTGATGAGGAACAGGATATCTGCATTGTCTCAGAGGGTTGCCTCACAAATTTCTTACTAGTTGCAAAGGGAAAAATAGCAGCTATACAATAGTAGATAAACTGGACAAAACCTTGACTGACTGATCACATCAGTCACCATTAGGGACACCACCAATGAAGGGCAGGTGGACGTACTGTGCCTCCACATGTGACATCATAAGAAGGACACACTATCACTTATGTAGTATCCCCAATGGGCATGTATAACCTGAATGTGACTATGAAGAAACAGACAAATCCAAACTGACAGAAGTTCTATAAAATTACTGACCTGCATCCTTGAAAAATGTCATTGTCAAATGTCACGCACACACAAAAAAGTGCTAAGGAAGCGTTCAAGATAAAAAGAAACAAAAAACTAAACACAATACATTATCCTGGACTAGATCCTGTACTGGAGGAAATGAATGCTACAAAAATTGATACAGTTAGCAAAATTAGAATAGGAACTGTAAATCTGATGACATTTTGATCAGTGTTAAATTTCCTGAATATAATGAGATAATACATACTTGTTCATAGGAAATAGACATTAAAATATTAAGGGATAATGGGTTAAGATGCATGCAACGCCTTCTCAAATGATTCAGAAAAAAACAATGTGTATACCTAGGCAGTTGACCCTTGAACAACATGGGAGTTAATCCTCATTTAAGTAGAGGTGGCCCCCCATATCTGCCGTTCCCCACGTCTGTGTGGATTCAACCAACCCCAGATCGTGCAGTACTTATAGTATTTACTATTGAAAAATATCCATGTATAAGTGGACTGGTGCAGTTCAAACCTGTGTTGTTCAAAGGTCAACTGTACAGAGAGAAGAAGAGGAGAGAGAGAATGATAAAGCTAATTTGGCAAAATGTTAAAAACTGGTGAATGTGGATAAAGGATTTAGCAGGAGTTCTCTATCTCAGAACTCTCCCTGAAGTTTTAATTATTTCAAAATAAGTTTTTAAAAAAGAAAAAGAATCAAAAGACTAATTTTTAAAGAAAGTTGAGGATTTTTCATGTGTATAAGCCATCTGTAATCCATTTACTATCAACTACCAGTTCATATCTTACTACCCATTTTCTCTTGGATTTTTGGTCTCTTCTTATTGCTTTGTGAGAGTTCTTTCTACACCAAGGAAATTGGTCTTTTGTCATGGGCTGAAAGTATTTTTCCCAGTCTGTCTCATGTCTTGCCTTTGCTTATAGTATTGTTTGTTTGTTTTGCTTTTGAACTTGTCATCTTTCTTTTTTTTTTTTTTTTTTTAATAGTATTGTTTTGCCATTCTAAAATGGTCCAATCAGTAAATCATTTCCTTCCTGGCTATTAAAAACTTATATTTCTATTTGTAATATCTGTATTTATATTTAAGTATTTGCCCTCTTACATCAAATTCTGAACATTCAGTTATCCCAAAATTCCCATTTTCAATAACAAACTATTTTATCCCATTTATGAAAGATTAAATAAGTGAATATGTATACATGGAGCTTTTCTGAACAGTGTTCCTAAAAAATGTCAATAATTATAATCTCTGGGAGGTGAGATTTCACACAATTTTTACTTTCTTTATAATTTTTATCTTGTTTAATTTCTCACAAAGAACACTATTAAATAGTTTTTTGAAATAGTGCTTTTTTTTAATTAGCTAGCAGCATTAGATATTGGGTAACTGAATACTAATTAATTTTTAGGTAACACCAACTAACATTTGAAAATCCCATTTACACTTGCAGATTACTTGTGTGTACACTATTCACTTGATTTTCATAATCCTTTCAGGCAGATAAAAATCCTTTCCCCTCTATGTGTAAATGTGTGTGTGTTAAACTGTCTTTCTAACCCTTTAATAGGCATACTTGACAAAAAGATGAACAAACTGTGGTGTGCCCTTGTCTGCCCTGGCACAGACAGAGGCAGCAGCAGCCCCTCAGCTGCCTGGGGAGGGAAAGAAGAAAAAGATGGAGCCAGTACCTTCCCAGAAGCCTCTGTCCCTTCTTCCTTTTTGCCTTTCTTTCTTCCACTTCCCCTGGTTGTTTATGAACTGAGCCATCACCTGTGGTAACTAGGCCTGGGCAGGCCCCTCCTGAAGTAGCAGTGGGCTCCACCCTAGGATGGCTGCAGCTGGATGGTCCACCTAAGCCAACGTGCTTAAGGTCAAACCTGGAACTTCAAAGCAGAGGGAATTCTAAATGTAAACCTCCTTTCCCACACCCTGGTATTCTTGTCCTCCCCTCAAGAGGCATATATCCTCAAATCTTCACACATGGGACTTGTCATTAAATCTTCAAGAAGTTTTGGTTCTAAACCGAAAAGATGAGGACTTACAAGTTCACATAACTCCTTTCCCACCTTTGGTGTAAGAGTAAAAATAAAGGAAAAGAAAATGAGGAAGGATATAAAGGACCTAGGTAAAAAGGTTTTCAAAATTTAGGATGATAAATCATCCTTTTATAGCTTAAACAAACTCAGAATTAGGTTTTAAAAAATTATAAGGTCAAAGAACAATTTTAACGTTACAACAGAATCCTCAGCATGCTGAAAATAATTTTTTTCTGAAGGGGTTTAGGGATTCAGGCTGACATTACATAAAAGTGAACAGATTTTCCAATCTATAGTGTTGAAAACTACTATATTTAAGATAATATCCTAACTATTTTTAAGAAAAGCAGTCATGAATTAAGGATTTGAATGTCAAAGATGAATTTAAATAAAATTCCAGGCATCTAATCATCTCCTGAGTTAGAAAAGCTTATTTTCCCTTCAAGCTGCTTATTAACAACAAAGGGAAAAACAGTATCTTGACAATAGAGAAATCTCAGAGATACCACCTTATCCAAGAAATCAAAGTTAATTTCACCAGTAATAGGACAAACATATATCATTTGCTACCTAATAGATGCAATGAGAAGAACACAGTATCATTTCTGTGATATTTCTGCCAAAAATGCAAAACCTGAATCAAATCATAAGAAAACATCAGTCAAACCCAAACTTAGGAATATTCTACAGAATAACTGAACTGTACTTTAAAAAAATTAAAGTCGTAAAAGAAAGACTGAAGAATGTTTCTAGATTAAAGATTAAGCAGCCATGGCAGCTAAATGCAATGTGTAATCCTAGATTTAAAAATATTTTTTTCTTTTTTCCTTTTAAAATTTTTGCTACAAAGGAAATTAGTGGGACAAATGGTGAGATTTGGTTAAGGTCTATATAGATTAGGTAGAAGTATCATGTCAGTGTTAATTTCCTCATCTTGATAATTGTACTGTGGTTTTAAAGTCCTTGTTTTTAGGAAATATACACTTAAATTTTCAATGCTAAAGGGGCATCATGGCTGCATATGAAAGTATGAGTATATATATATATATATATATACACACACACACACATAAACATTCATACACATGAAGAGAGTATGATAAAGCAAAAGTGGTAAAATGTTACATTTGATGAATCTATGTGAAGGATATACAAAAATTCTTTGTTCTATTTTTGCAACTTTTCTCTAAGTCTGAAATAGATTCAAAATAAAACAAAAATGAAAAAGAAATATGTTTGCTTCTTCTGGGGCCACACTGTCTTTTTCCTGCCTGCTCTGGGCTTCAGCACTAAAGAGTTACTATGGGTGTGGGGGAAAACACTCTGGATAAACCTGAAGAACTCAGCTCTCTGTCCCTAGTTTCAGTCATATACTATTTCTATGGAGTTCAGATGTAAAAATATATGTAAGAGGACTTCCCTGGTGGCGCAGTGGTTAAGAATGTGCCTGCCAATGCAGGGGACATGGGTTCGAACCCTGGTCTGGGAAGATCCCACATGCTGCAGAGCAACTAAGCCCGTGCACCATAACTACTGAGCTTGAGCTCTAGAGCCCCCGAGCCACAACTACTGAGTCCGCATGCCACAATTACTGAGCCCGTGAGCCACAACTACTGAGCCCATGCGCCACAACTACTGAAGCCTGCACGCCTGGAGTCCATGCTCTGCAACAAGAGAAGCCACCACAGTGAGAACCCACTGCAACGAAGAGTAGCCCCAGCTCACCGCAACTAGAGAAAGCTCGCATGCAGCAACGAAGACCCAACACAGCCATAAATAAATAAATAAATAAATTTATTTTAAAAAAATATGTAAGAAGCAGCTGTTGAAGGTATCAAAAGTTTGAAGAAAATGTACTTACCACTTTTTTTAATCTCCAAATTAACTTATTACGTTAATAAAAGGGTTCACACAGAAGGTCATAAATCAATCCTTCTTACCTTCTCACTATGAAGCAAAGCATGCATGGCAGCCTCCCTACAGAGTGCGGTCAGGTCTGCACCAACATAGCCAACTGTCATTTCTGCAAGGAGGCTCAAATCGACTTGACTGGAGATGGGCATCTTTGAGGTAATCACTTGTAGAATCGCCTTTCTTTGTCTAAGTGTGGGAGTTCCAATGACAACCTATGTGCAAAGCAAGGAAAGAAAAAGTTCACAGCTTAAAATATTATTTTTTTAATCCTCACAAACATGTATAATAATTTAGCGAACAAATTTGGAACTATTACTGTGTACTCTTAAGCATACCTTAGATTCTGAATACATGAAAATCCTTATCTTCCAGAGGAGTAACACTGGCTAGAAAGTTGCACAGTTAAAATTACATATGTCATTTAATAAGTTTTTGTTATTTTTGAGAACCTACCACGTTCTAGGAGCCAGTAAACTAGATAGTCTATGTCCCTGCTCTTATGGGGCTTATTCAGGAGACAGGTATTACATGGTGTGAGGAAGAAATCCACTCAAGTTCTAAACAGATTATGATAAAGTGGGCAATTATCACCTGTCTCTTTAGAAACCTACAACAAAGTTCAAATATCATGTAAATAATCACTATTCAAACTATTTAGTAGAAATCAAGAATCAATTTAGGACTGAAGTTTATAAAATAGGACAGCTTTGAATATTCAACCTTCCTGGCAACTCAGGGAGCAATTGTGGGATAGGAGGCTGGCGTCCGGACAAGGAATTAATAAATCTAGAAGAGTTAAATGTCTGCTCTGATTCAGTCCTTCCCTGCCTTCCCCCTTATTTCAATACATTTGTTTCTCCAGTCTGTCCTACTTTAAATTCTCATTCCAGATCCGTAAGAGTTTAACATGCTTGTAGCAGTCCTAGTTCCCTTAAAAACTAACACTACCGAGTATAGTACTCCTCATTCTCAGGACCTGCACAGCTCATCCCTAACGGCCCCCTTGCTTCTCAGAACAATTTGACTCTGGAGGCAGAAAGGGTCCTGGCTCGCAGATCATTTGTGGACCAGAGAATGGGTTCTCTGCTTTACAGAGCCCCACTCCAGCTTCACTGACTTCCAAACTTAAGTGGCAAACGCCTCGCGGCAGCCAACCAGGGCCAGAAGAGGCCGGGGTTCCAGGAACAATGGGCTAGCTGGCTGAGCCTATTTACCTCTCGGTCGAATCTCCCAGGTCTGCGCAGCGCTGGGTCTAGCGCGTCCGGCCGGTTAGTGGATCCCACAACCACCACCTCCCGGCCCCCACTGATGCCGTCTAGCAGCGTCAACACCTGGGCCACCACGCGGCTCTCGGGGGCTTGGTGTGCGCCGCCCCGCCGGGGACACAGGGCGTCCACCTCGTCCAGGAAGAGGAGCGTGGGCCTGCGGCTGGCCAGCTCCCGGGCACGCTGGAAGACCCGCCGCACGTTCTCCTCGGTCTCCCCGGGCCGGGAGCCCTGCAGCATGGGGGCACTCACGGCCAGCAGCTCCGCGCCCGCCTTTCGGGCCACGGCCCGCACTAGCTGGGTCTTGCCCACTCCAGGGGGGCCGGCCAGGAGCACCCCGCGTGGCACTTCTAGCCCCAGCGAGGCCAAGGCGCGTGGGTAGCGGAGCGGCAGGTGGAGGAGCTCCCGCAGCGAGTCGGCCGCCTCGGAAAGGCCCCCCAGGGGCACCTCGGGCTGCGGCTCCGCTTCCGACGGAGGCAGCCCGCTCAGACTGATGTGGGTGCGAGGGGTGACCAGCCCGGCCGGATTCAGGTTGGGTGCCCCGCTGACGATGTGCAGGGCGGCCACCGGGCCGGGAGCGCCCGGAGGAGCGGCCACCACGTGGCCCAGAGAGACCGGACGGTTCCTCAGCAGCTCCTGCGCCGCCTCCAGCACCGCGGCTGGATTTGGGGCACCCGGCACGCCCGCCAGCTCCCGCAACACCGGCCACACGGCGAGGAGCCGAAGGGGCGGGCAGGGCACTAACCGGAGTCGGCTCAGGTTGAGACTCCCCCGGGACCCCGGCGCCCCCACTACCGCCCCCGGGCTCGCGCACTGCAGATCCAGTTGCACAAAGCCGTCCGCTCCATCCCGCCGCGGCCAGGCGGTGCAGAGGCAGGAGCCACCGTCAGGCAGCGAGATCTCCACCGCCGAGCCCAGGTGCGCGCCTAAGGCGCGGAGGGCCGCCGGGCCCAGGCGACAGCGCTGGGTGCCCCGGTCCCTAGCGTCTACGGGTAGCAGCTTTAACAGCGGCCCTTCTGGAAAGGGACCTGAGTCCGGAGCCATTGCTCACGGAAGACGCAAGGCCCAGGAAAATGGGGTAGGAATTCCACCCGGGCCAGAAAGACCGGTACACAGAGCTCCTCTGCCGGAAGCACGTGATGCGCATGCGTCAGGGATCTGTTGCCGTTCCCTGACATGAGATAGAAAGGACCAATCGGAAAGTTAGACGAAGTTAGACTTAGTTAAACAACGCTCGGACCCTCGGGGCTAGTTTGCTGTGGTGCTGGGTTTGATGAACTCCGGTCGTCCTTTCCATAGCTTTACGGACAAGGCCTTCGTCACGGGTGTCTGGGAGGCAGCGTAAGCTACCTTAACTAGGTCATTAAGCATGTACCTTGGTGGTTTGGGGAGTCGCCACATAGCATTCTCTTAACCTGGTTCCCGGACTCGAGCATCACCATCTGCGCTTTTGGAGTATCAGCCTAGAGACTTCGCTATTTTGTGAAAAAACCTCGACAGTCCTCAGGGGCACAGTATTTTGGAGTGCTCTGGTGCTAATGTCTTAGGTGACTTGGAGTGGATGAGAAATACAGCCTTGGCATCTTCGATAACATGGGTTCCAACCTGTTTGTAAAGTCCATGCATGTCCTCTGTATACAAAAGCGCCAGCCGAGCAAAAGAGAATCACAGTGTAGCATTTTAAATCCCTTGAAGAACGGAAAGAAGGAAAACCAGGCCATCTGACGTAGTTGTGGCACACCAGTACATTCTGTTCACATTCCTGACTTCTCCTTTGAATGTTCTTTTACAACAACTTAATCATAACCTCTTCTGTTCATGTGATTAAGTCCTTATTGTCTATCTGGGGCACAACAGTACTAAGTCCTGTATTAGAGGCAATGCCTGTCTACCTTATTAAGACCTCCACCTAATATTCTCTTTCCACCTCTCCTTTCCCCTCCCCACCGGGAATTACTCTTTCCTCCTATCCTTTTAAATTCTGCTCATCAAAAAGAGCTACAGATATTCAAAGTCAAGATAATATGCCTTGTTATTTATCCTACTCACATCTTTCTACCTCTGTTTTTCCGACTTTCACTGAAACCCAAATTTATGTGACTACAAAATTGAGATTGCAGATGGAATGCTTAAGTCACTGGGGTTTGAGTGTTTTTTCTTCCCACTTATGCAAATAATCAGCTGCAGACTCTATAGTGATCTCTTCTCAATGGAAAGTACTGTCAGATCTGGGATCTTATGACTAATGCCCATTCCTGGCCTCACTCTATCCAAACCTCAGGGCAGACACTGTGACTAACTTCTGGAGTCCACAATCACTTATCAGATCTCTGCTGTATGTTTCCAACTACTGTGCTGGAACCACTTAAAAGGAACTAGAAAATAGCATACTAAGAGGAGGTCCTGAAATGAGTAAATCACCCATTACATCCTGTTTGCTTCTTTCTCTTAATCGTACTGCCTTCTATTCTCTGGAGAACAAAGACTCTAAACTCAGACTTTTCAAGAACAGCTTTGTATTTTCTGAAATAAAAAGCCAATGTGTTTTTTTTGGCAGCAACACGAATGGACCTAGATATTATCATACTAAATCAGAGAGAGAAAGATAAATATCATATGATATCTCTTTTATGTGGAATCTAAAAAAAGGGTACAAATGAACTTATTTACAAAACAGAAATAGAGTCCCAGTTGGAGAAAACAAACTTATGGTTACCAAAGGTGAAGGCCGGGGTGGGGAGGGGGAATAAATTAGGAGATTGTGATTAGCATATACACACTACTATATATAAAATGGATATCTAATAAGGACCTACTGTACAGCACAGGGAACTCTACTCAATATTCTGTAATAACCTATATGGGAAAAGAATATAAAAAAGAATGGATATGTGTGTATGCACAACCAATTCACTTTGCTGTACACCTGAAACTAACAACATTGTAAATTAACTATAGTCCAATAAAATTTTTTTTAAAAAGCCAATGTTTTTACCTCTGAAGATGTGAACAAAATGCCCATTAAGTTATTCAATTATAATACCTCTACCTCACAGAGGTTCTCTTATTCTGGTTCCAAGAAGCTTTGGAGATCAAAAAAAGGGAAAGAAGACAGGACATGATAACTGTCCTAAATATGCAAAGGGCCGTCATATTAAAGAGTTGGCAGGTTTATGTATATCTACAATGCAGAACTGGCCAGGAAGTGAAAGTTTAATGGAGTGAACACCAGAGTTTGCCTCCTCATGTGGTCATGTGCAAGAAGTAGGAGACATAGCCAAGAGGCATAACCAAAGCCAATATAGGGAAGCAAATAAAGTTAAATCACTCTTAGAATTTTCTGAATTTGGTTTAAAACAGATGTATAGGCTGCAATATTAGAGATATGATATGAAGGAAACCACATGTTGCTTTGGGTTGGTCTGAAAGGTTGACTTTATACAAGGTCAAGCTAGAATTCTCTGACCTTGTAGGACCCATATACACAGAAAATAGTCACTTCTCTCTATCCCTAAAAGGTTGAATTCTCACCTTAGGTTGCAAACAAAAGCAAACAGAAATCCTGTTCCTGGACCTTCAGCTATTATCTACACATTCTCAGCAGAGCTATAACTGGCTTTTCTAGTCAGCCAGTGAAATCCACTGTGTCCCTTTAGGTCAGACCATTTGCAACACTATTATTTCAACTACCTTAATAGCCACATTATCATACCATTCAATCACATAGTTTTCTTCTTGTGGGAAACCACTCTAATAGGAGTTGTGTGGTCCTTTTGCCTGTTTTTAATATGACCCCAAATTTGGTGATTCTACGAATTGAAGAGTACCAATTAAAGCACCAAAGGTTGAACCACTAGAGGGAGTCCAGAACCAAATAAGCCCTAAGGCTGTAAAATTTGAGGTTGAAGTGTTCTCAACTGGTGGTTCTAGGTTTTCCCAAGATTCACACCCAGGTGTATGAAACAATCTGTTGACTATATAGTTACTTATATTCACATAATTTCTACATGCCTCAAGCCATGTATAACTCACTTCCCACATTGTTCACATTATCCTCGGTACTGAATACTTCATTTGTCCTTTGAAATGAAGGTCACTGTTTCCCTCCCACATCCAAAAAATGTGTGGGAGTGGTCATGAATGCTTAGGCATTTTTCAAAGTTTTCTTTGGGAAACTTCTTTCCATGTTTCTCTGCTACTCCCAGACCCTCAAACTTTTCTGACTTCAAGCAGACTCAGTATGTTTCATTGCGATGAAACAGTGTCTGACCTGCTTTGGTGCCACTGGGGTGGATTCTAGGCAAACATACCACCTCCAGACAGAATTCATCAATTCTTCCTTTGGCTTTCCTCGGCATGTAACCTGCACCCCTTTTAGTACATGGCTTCATCATGCCTTGAATGAGCTAGTTGTTTTCCTACCTGTCTTCCCTCTACTCCCTTCTTATTTTAAGAGTTGACACTGTGTGTTATCTTTAATCTTTCATTCTACCTTTTCTCAACAGGGCCTAGCTACTTGCTGTATGATCTTCAGCAACCCATTTAACCTTTCTGAGCCTGATTCTTGTAATCTATAAAATGGATTATTGTGAGGATCAAGTGAGATAATATTATTTTTTAAATTGAAGTATAGTTGATTTAGAATATTATATTAGTTTCAGGTGTACAACATAGTGATTCAGTATTTTTATTGATTATACTCCATGATATTCTATTATCTTAATTATAATGATTATTGTCCACCTTATAAGGACGTTATGAGATAATGTATAAGAATTTCTTTTGAAAAGTTGAAAACTCTATTGGTATGTAATATAAGGCTCTACTAAACAGTAATAGATATATTTAGAGGGTGCCAGTCACAGTTCTAAGTGCTTTACATGTGTGATCTCATTTAATCCTCCCAATAACCTTGGGAGGTTGGGATTATTATTTCTAATTTACAGATGAAGGAACTGAGGCACAGAAAGGCCAAGTAACTTCCCCAAGGTCACACGGTTAGTTAAGTGGCAGAGCTAGGATTCAAAACTAGCTCTGTGGTTCCCACTCTGAACCACTACACTATGTTTTGCTACAATCAAATTTCAGTTTACCAGCTAGGTTCACTTGTTACTTATTAGTTATGTGACCTTAGGCAAAGCTTAAAATTCTAAACCTAATTTTCATCATTTGTAAAAATTGATAAAAGGAATTCCTATCTCACAGATTTATTTACTCAACAAATACCTATTAAACTCCTCCTGTTTGCTATATGCTGGGCATATTGCAATATCACGTTGATTATATTCACATAAAACACCTGGCATACTGCCAGGCACATGGTAAGTGGCCAATGTTAATTATTGTTTTAATTAATAACAATAAGCCAATAACTTCTCTGACACATGTTTCCTATTACTCAGCTAGAGATAATGTACTGATCATCACCATATTGTCATTTCTACTGGTCCTTTAATTCTATTTGAAATATTTTTGTGGCACTGTTCTGTAGGATATTGCCTTGCTATCATAGCAAAAACAAACAAAACAAAACAGCAATACAAGTATCTCTCAGGGCTAAACAGAGAAAGTGCTTTAAATGGCTACTTTCTGATACATAGCTAAGGCTGGGTGAGGCATGCAAAATATGCTTACTACCAAGGAACATGAAGTACTGGGTTGGCCAAAATATTCGTTCTGTAACATCTTACAGAAAAACCCGCACAAACTTTTTGGCCAGCCCAATATATTCGATGAATGGGAAGCTGTGAGGATTATCAAATATAATGTTTTCAGGAAATGTACAATAAGGTCATCTTGGGAAAGAAAATAGCCCCACATTACATCTCCAGTGCCATATAAAGAGCCCAGCAACACTTCTGGTAATCCAGACAGGAAGGGATGGCCTGTTATGCTCTACTGTGCTCTCCTGCACTGTACTTTGGTGCTCTGAGGGTCCATCCTGTGCTTGCCTTACCCACATACTGTGAGAGTCAGCAGTATTTGCTAGATTGCATAAGAGATTTTACCTCCCTATATTGCTGATAATCAAATGAAATGATATATAGGAAATCACTTTGAAATAGTACACACAAACACACATGCAGATAGTGAAGAGTTATATACAAGAGTGTTGTAGTCACATCCAGAGAATACCTGATGTAGGAAGCAGATGTGGAAAGTATTATCTTCCCCATTTCTGCACTTGCTCTCAGCGTCGTTTTCTTAATGTGGCTACGCTTGCCTTCCTGTCTTGACTAGTTCCCCTTCGCCCCATTTCAGTTCCTATTTTTTTAAATAAATTTATTTTATTTATTTATTTTTGGCTGCGCTGTGTCTTCGTTGCTGCTCGCAGGCTTTCTCTAGTTGTGGAGAGAGGGGGCTACTCTTCGTTGAGGTGCACGTGCTTCTCATTGCGGTGGCTTTTCTTGTTGCCAAGCGCGGACTCTAGGCGTGCGGGCTTCAGTAGTTGTGGCGCATGGGCTTAGTTGCTCCACGGCATGTGGCATCTTCCCAGACCAGGGATCAAACCTGTGTCCCTTGCATTGGCAGGTGGATTCTTAACCACTGCGCCACCAGGGAAGTCCCCCAGTTCCTATGAATAAGAATAACAATAGCGAACGTGTAGTGAGTGGTGCTTTACATATATTATTTAATCATCATAACAACTCTGTGAGTTATCTACTAGTACTATTCCTGTTACTTTCAAGAAAGCTGAGATCCAGAGGGTTTAAACAACTTCACAAGGTCATACAGCCAACAAGTGGTAGAGTCAGACTTCAAACCTGGAAGTACAGCTCTAGAGCCCATGTTCCCACTACTATGCTGACTGCATCTCACCCTGCTATAGTGCCTGCCACTGTCTTAGATATGTATTTACCAAGCTAAATTTTTTCAGGCAGCAGTCAACATTTTTCTTCTTTACCGTTTATAATTCAGTCAATGATACCAGAGTCATTTTTTCATCTAAAATCAACTCTGGGGACTTCCCTGGTAGTCCAGTGGTTAAGACTCCGTGTTTCTACTGCAGCGGGTGCGGGTTGGAACCCTGGTTGGGGAAGTAAGATCCCACATGCCTCACAGTGCGGCCAAAAAATTAAAAATATATTAATTAATTAATTAAATCAACTCATATAATATTTGTTACCCAGTATGATAAATTCAGAATCCTATCAACTGATTCATGCTATAAACTTTGATTTTTAGTCATTATCTGGGGAAAAAAAGAGTTTAGCAATAACTGCATAATATTAACTAAACCACTAGCTTAGCCAGCTGACAACCACAAACATATCTACCCAAGAAATGAGGTCAAATCTCAGCTATTTTTCCTCTGATGATTACTTGATATAACATTAAAGCTGTAACCTCCTCAAGGGTTAGGCACAAGTTGGCAGAATCAGCTTTAGTAATGACATTGTAAACAGGGGTAAGCATTTTGAAATGTATGATGCAAAATATCTTTCTGAGCTATGGGAATGGAGTGGTGAAAGACTAGGACTTGAAAGAAACCCTGACTTGAGCATCCATGGATTTTGGAATCCACAGGGGTCCTGAAGCCAATCCCCCTTGGATAGTGAGGAATGACTTTAGATTTAAATAAGTAGATTCCATATGTCATATTAGTTTAATTTGAAAGCAGCTAAGGGTTTGGCTGCTGTCGCTTAGATCTTGAAGGACAGACAAATCCACCTTGTGTTTGTGAGAAAATAGAAGCAATCATATAAAATGTACATTAGTGTCATCCTAAAATCCTCAAGTGTAATTTTAGGATAAGAAGCCTCAAGTTCTAGAAGTGGACCTCTCTCCACAAAACTGATCTTTATGTAAAACTAGCTTATTGTCCTTTTGATGTAGTCTGGGTGCTTCTTTTCAACATCAAAGGAACCGGAAAGTCCAAGAACTGTTTGCCTCTAAAGTAGTTCTCTTAAGGAAGAGAATTCTCTTTCCCTCCTTTGGCTTATTTTAGAAGTATGAGTTATTTGTTTTTGTCACCTAGCTCCTTCTTTTTCTAAGCTCTGACTGTACTTTGTGAATGATCCATGTCTATTCAAAGCTCTTTGCAGCAAGAGAGAAAAGTTCTTCCCTGTCCCAGCAACTTCCTGGCCTCCTAAAGCCTTGCCAACAGCCAGACTACAAAGTGGGGTATATAGGGTTCCCTGGGTCCTTGTCACTCAAAGAATGATCTATGGACCAGCAACACTGGCATCACCTGGGAGGTTGTTAGAAATGCAGAATCTCAGGCCTGAATCAGAATCTGGCTTTTAACAACCTCCCTGCATGATTTCTATGAGCTGTCCTGCCTGCTCTTGTGTGAACACCTGTTACTTCTCTCTGGTCTAGAAGTAAGGCTGAGACCACTGTACCCCAGCCCAAAGTAAAAACCTTAGGTTTAAAACAAGAAGTCTTTGGTTATTTGGGGACGTAACTTCATTAATCTTGTCTGCTGGTTGTTAAACTTGGATTGGAAAAAACTTTAGAGGTCATCAAGTTTAACCATCATCATTGCTGTGAATTTTAGTATCATGATCAATTTTTGTAAAAAGGCTAAATTTTTGTTCAGGATATTCTGTTCAAGACGATAAAAGCATATGATATACCGTAGAAAGGCAGCCAGAAGAATGGGAGAAATTTATATATTTTTTTTAAAAAAGCTCTTGGTGACTGAAGGCATACATTTCAGTAATCTGGAAAGTTTATTGATGTGAACTCTCTTAGCCATGGTGGTGTCCCCCAAAGAAGTGTTTATCTCTTAAATTCATATTCTAACACCATATGCTTATTTTATATCTGCTCAAACTTACTGTCTTATACAGTTATAATTTTAGTTTAACTTCCCACAAATTCAAGGAATTGCTATTATCTACTAAACTAAAATCCCCATAAATAAAGGGAGGATAAGAGATAAATCTCCCTAATGAAAGAATTCCAAATACTATATGAAGATAAACCTCTCTTCCCTTCCAGGCCGGTCCTAGTGACTCACTTCTAAAGAATAGAGAATGGAAAGGAAAAATACTAACTTTATAGTGGAGAAACCTGGCACATACCACCTTCACCAAGTGATCAGGGTTAACCTCACTAGTGATAGCATGGAGATATCATTTACCTCCTCATGTAATGTGATGAGAAGGGCACTTGGCATTTGTGGTATGCTTTCCAAAAACACATAACCCCAGTCTAATCATGAGGAAAACATAAGACTAAACCAATTTGAGGGACAATCTAACAAATACCCAAAGAGTACTCTTCAAAACTATCATGGTAGCCATAAAAAAGAACAAAATAATGTCATTTGCAGCAACATGGATGGACCTAGAGATTGAGTGAAGTCAGAGAAAGACAAATATATGATATCGCTTATATATGGAATCTAAAAAAAGGCTACCAATGAACTTATTTACAAAACAGAAATGGAGTCACAGATGTAGAAAATAAACTTATACTTACCAGGGGGTAAGGGGGGGAGGGATAAATTGGGAGATTGGGATTGACATATACACACTACTAATATATAAAATAGATAACTAATAAGGACCTATTATATAGCATACGGAACTCTGCTCAGGACCCTGTAATGGCCTATACGGGAAAAGAATCTAAAAAAGAATGGATATATGTATATGTATAACTGATTCACTTTGCTGTACACCTGAAATGAACACAGCATTGTAAATCAACTATACTCCAATAAAAACTAAAAACAAACTGTCATAGAGCAAAGACTAAGAAACTGTCACAGACCAGAGAAGACCAGAGAAGACATGACAACTAAACATAATGTGGTATCCTGGATGGGATACTGGAATGGAAAAAGGACATTGGTGGGAAAACTGGTGAAATCTGAATAAAGTCTGGAGTTTCATTAATAGGAATACACAGTGTTAGTTCCTTAGTTTTGACAAATGTACCGTGGTAATGTAAGATGCCAGCATTAGGGAGAACTGACACTGGGTGACAGGTATATAGGAACTCTGTACTACCTTTGTAACTTTTCTATAAATCTAAAACCTGTAATGGAAAATAAAAATAAAATGTCCCACAAACTCATGAGAATAGTTTTAACACATTAAAGTAAGATTTCTCTTGATACGTATCTTCTGCAAGTTTAGAGGGCAGACTTGGGCCAAACACCGACCTATACTATCCACCTTTAAAATACTTCTTGAGGCTTGTTAGCACCATTTTGCTAAACCTGGAAGTTAAAGTTTTACACATTTGAATTCCCAGAACGTAAAATAGAAGTCCATTTTCCTAAAGCTCATTTAACTCTCGCAAAGAGAATTGCACTGATCTCAGCAACGTTTGATGCATTCGCATGGGTCATTGGGCTTTTCTGAGCCGTGGTTATCCCATCGACAAAGTGAGGTCCCTCCCGGTTCTAAAATTCTATATATATGCCTCTCTCAAATATGTTAAACATTATTTAAAGTTCGGTATCGACTCTGAGAGGAGAAAAAAAATGAACATTTTGATTAGGCAATTCATTCCACAGACATTTATTAAGCAGCAATCACTGTGCTCTGGTACAGGACCTATAGCCCTTGCTCTCCAGAGGTCTCAGTCTGGTGATAGAGACAGATCTGGAAACAAGCTGTTACAGGCATGTAACAAGTGCTGTAAAAGAGGTGCACTGGTACTCAGGGAGGAATTGCTTCGCTCCGCCTGTAGAGGCTAGAGACGGCTTTGGATCTGACAAACAAGGACAACAATGAAACATTACAAGTTGATCTAACCGGAGTCAGTGAGGAATCTGTCCTATAGTAGTAAAATTTATTTGAATTGGCTGTGTATGAGAATTTGGGATTCCTGGATTTTCCCAGCCATACATTGGCTGTTGAGTCAGTAATTCGGCTGCTACAGAGCTGGGCCAGAAAAGTACACTGTCTCACGTGGCAGATGCGCTCTCTGGGGAATGTTGATATGCGTCAACATTCACATGAACGAGAAAACTTTCTAGAATAGGCCATGTGTGGGCTACATATTCTGTCATTTCTAAATCAGGCCTCATTAAACATTCATGCCTCTCAGATCATTTCATTTCCATCTTACGGCTGACCATCTGTGGCTCAGGCCTTACAACCCTCAGTCTTAGCATATAGCTTTGCTTTTAAATTCTGAACAGCCTGGCAGAAATGGAAATTTAGGATTCCTAAGCAAAAATTCAAAATTGGCTCCTACCTGGACCCTAAGCTTGCAAATTCTGAATAATTCTACTTAGGCAGGTCTTTCTTGATCGAGAACGTTGACATGACTGTGGGGGGAGCTTTGCCACTTAAATGATCTTGATGGGGGTGGGGATAAGTGCTCTCTCCTGGGATGTTGCCCAAGCCAACCCGAGAGAGGGGTACAGAAAACTGGTAAATGTTACTTCTCCACTTCCCAAGGCCTAGTTAGAGAAATGCCTTCTCCTGGGAGTGATAATTTGGGGAAATTCCTCACCAACAACAAGTGAGACAGATGGGAGTGAAACAGCAAGCACAGATCTGAGAGAGCTGGGCAAAGTGCACAACAGACAGACGTGCCTTCCCACGCTAATCCCTGCGTCCTGCCAGATCATCACCTGCGTGGACACAGAGGAGCCAGGTGGCCATGGAAGGTGTTCTCCCAGAGCAGGGTTTGCAGCTTTCCTGGCGCTGTGAGGGAAAACATCTGGGACAGTAAGAGAGTTCTTTGCAGTATACAAAGAATCCTTTTCTTCTAAAGAAAAAATTGAGATTTATGGGTTTTTTTTTTCCTGATTATAAATGTAAGAATGGCTCATAGAGAAAACTGCACAAGTTGCTGAAAAGAAGAAAGAAGAATATAAAGAACACCCATTATCTCTCTATCCAAGGATAGTAACTATTAAAATTTTAGTGAATTTCTTTCCAGGATTTTACATGCATAGGTATTCATCACGGTTGAGAGCATAATATATGTATAATTTCATATTCTGTTCTTTTTCTCTTAATATCATGACATAAGAATTGCCCTATGTTATTAAAATTCTCTGTAAACATTCTTCTTAGTGGCTGCATGTTTTATCCGATGATGAAATTTATTTACTCTAAATCCTAAATTTATTCATTCATTTAAGAAATATTCATTAAATGTTTTTATTTTTTCACTTAAGAGCCCAATGCTGAATGTGTTTTAATTTCCTTACCCATCCGTTAGTTGTTGGCCACTCGATCCCTTTCTTATTTCATAGCTTTTTTTTTTTTTTTTTTTTTTTTTTTGAGGATCTAGGCCAGACATGAAAATAGGGAGTCAGAGTTAAGAAGAAGGTTGAAAAAATAATGGGAGAGGAATTTAGGCTGAATGAATGAGACAAGGGAGAGGGTCCAGTGAAAGCTGCTCTCCCACCACTAAGGCATCCAAGGATATTTCCTGCAAAATCAGGAATTGTTCATGGGCAAATAAATCTTTTGGCACTAACATTATATAACTTAATGATGGTGATTCAGTAACTTCTCCACCATTTCTGGAATTGGTCAAATGCCTTCCTCACTCTTGGGTGCTGACTACATGTGGCCGACCCCTGGCCAGCACCACCAGTGCAAGCAGCTGTTGGATTAGGAAAGGGAAGTGCCAACTCAGAGGGGAATGTGAGGCACCTTTTACAGCAGGGTGAGTGGAGCTATTTTAGCCCCTGCTAAAAGTCTAAAGGGTGGACTCAAGAGGGGATGAATATGTAGTCTATTTCCAGAACCATCCCCATAGGATAGACCTTTGTGGAGCATCCATTCCCTCCCTGATGTTCTCCCCTCTTTGACTGAAGTGCAGGGGCAACAGCTGCACCTACGCTAAAGAGGTAAAGAGAAGGTATCTTCTCTTGCTTCTGCAGAGTTCTCAGTAAAACACCTAAGCCATTACTATGCTTGTTTAGAGTGCTCATACTTTATGCTTTCCTTTGCTGTGCAAAGCTTTTAAGTTTCATTAGGTCCCATTTGTTTATCCTTGTTTTTATTTTCATTACTCTAGGAGGTGGATCAGAAAAGATCTTGCTGCGATTTACGTCAGAGAGTGTTCTGCCTATGTTTTCCCCTAAGAGGTTTATAGTATCCGGTCTTACATTTAGGTCTTTAATCCATTTTGAGGTTATTTTTGTGTATGGTGTTAGAGAATGTTCTAACTTCATTCTTTTACATAAAAATATGGAACGCTTCATAAATTTGCATGTCATCCTTGTGCGGGGGCCAGCTAATCTCTGTATTGTTCCAATTTTAGTATACATGCTGCCGAAGCAAGCACTGGAGTGCTCACACTATGTTCTGGTCTTTCCCTGTCTTTGGCATTCAGCTATAGCTGACCTGCAGAAGTTCAATTTGTCAAAGACTCTACCACGCAATCTTTATAGGTACAGTGTTATCCTAAGCAGGGCAGTTATCTGATAAATAACTCCCAGAAGAAACACTCAGATATCCTGAAGGATAAATGGAAGCATGTGACACAACATGAAGCTTACAGGAGAGTATCTGATATTGAAAGCAGTTGGATTACACATATAATGTGTTGCAATATGTATTTCCCTGAGAATTTGGAGAAAATCAAGAAGTATGAGAGGTAAGGGCACAGGCTTTGAACTCTGTGCTTGTGTTTGAATTTGCCTCTGTCAGTCACTTGGCAGCTGTTTGACGTTGGGCAATTTATTTAACCTCCCTAAGGCTTAATTTCTTCATCTACATGAGATTTGAGATTATTTTAAGAATACCTCCTCAGGACTTCCCTGGTGGCGCAGTGGTTAAGAATCTGCCTGCCAATGCAGGGGACACATCCCTGGTCCGGGAAGATCCCACATGCCCGGAGCAACTAAGCCCATGCGCCACAAATACTGAGCTTGCGCTCTACAGCCCATGAGCCACAACTACTGAGCCCACGTGCTGCAACTACTGAAGCCCGTGCGCCTAGAGCCCGTGCTCCGCAACAAGAGAAGCCACAGCAATAAGAAGTCTGCGCACCGCAACGAAGTGTAGCCCTGCTCGCTGCAACTAGAGAAAGTCCGCGCACAGCAGAGAAGACCCAACGCAGCCAAAAATCAATCAATCAATAAATAAAATTTAAAGATAAATGAATAAATAAAATTTGTCCTTATTTTTTTAAAAAAAGAATATTTCTTCATAGATGAGTGAATAAGATAACATACATGAAGCTCTTAATCTGGCACATTTAAGCACTCAGTAAATAGTAGCTATTATTAAGTAGAGTGGAAGTTATTTTCAAATTAATTCAGTCAACAAATATTAATTGAGCACTGTCAGGGGCAGGGCTGTATGATAGCCCCCCTCCCCTTATACTTTATCTTTCATGTGAACTGAGTTTTTCTCCGTGGGTTCATTTATATTAAAATGATAACATTATCTTTTTCAAAACAGCAGATTTGTTACATTATCTACTAAGTCCTAAGCAAGTCTCAGAGGCTCCTCCAAAAGATAGGAATATTGGTGGTAATGTCTCTTACAAGCCCATTGTTTAATTCTTGATGTGAGCAGTAGTTACTATTTATTTTTCTGCTCTAAAAGAGAAATTTCCTTAGCTTTTCTTAAGAGAAATCACTTAGCTTTGAGGTTAACTTTTGTAACTTTTTAAAGATAAAAGTGTGTTTTTAACCCCAGAGTCCTATGCTATATATTTAAAGAAGTATTCCCCCCTTTACTATTTTTTTTTTTTTTGCGTTACGCGGGCCTCTCACTGCTATGGCCTCTCCCGTTGCGGAGCACAGGCTGCGGAGCACAGGCTCAGCGGCCATGGCTCACGGGCCCAGCCGCTCCGCGGCACGTGGGATCTTCCCGGACCGGGGCACGAACCCGTGTCCCCTGCATCAGCAGGCAGACTCAACCACTGCTCCACCAGGGAAGCCCCCGCTTTGCATTTTTAAACAACTATTAATTTGGCCTCACTTGAAAGAATGCTGTTGGTTCCTATAAACGGGCATCAGTTCCTCTCTAAATAAAGGTATTTTAATTTTTATCTGTCCGAAGACTGAGGTGACCCAAAGATGATGTACCAATGGCCAATATGCACATGTAAAGACCATCAACATCATTAGTCACTGGGGAAATGCAAATTAAACCCACAGTGAGACACCATGTCACACCCACTAGGATGGATATGATCAAAAACAATGGACTTACAAGTGTTGATGAGGATGTGAAGAAACTGGAACCCTCACACATTGCTGGTGGGAATTTAAAACTCGTGCAGCCGCTTTGGAAAACAGTCTGCCAGTTCCTCAGAGTGTTAACCGTGGAGTTAACATATGATACAGCGATTCCATTCCTAGATATACATCCATGATCAATGAAAAATACATTCACAAAAAAACCTGTACATAAACGTTCACAACAGCATTATTCATAATAGCCCAAAATGAAAACTATACGCATCCATCAACTGATGAATAAATATAATGTGGTAAATCTATCTATGGATAGAATAGATATGGAGTATTATTTGGCCTTAAAAAGGAATAGTAAAATAGATAGCTAGTGGGAAGCAGCTGCATAGCACAGGGAGATCTGCTGGGTGCTTTGTGACCACCTAGAGGGGTGGGATAGGGAGGATGGGAGGGAGGCTCAAGAGGGAGGGGATATGGGGATATATATATATGTACAGCTGATTCACTTTGTTATAAAGCAGAAACTAACACACCATTGTAAAGCAAATATATGCCAATAAAGATGTTAAAAAGAAAAAAAAAAGGAATAAAGTACTGATACATGCTACAATATGGATTAACCTTAAAAACATTATGCAAATTGAAAGACGCCAGGCACAAAAGACCACATATTGTATGGCTCCATTTACATGAAATGCCCAGAATAGGTAAATCAATAGATAAAAAGTAGATTAGTGGTTGCCAGGGGCTGGGAGGAGGTGGAAGGGGAGTGTCTGCTAATGAGTACAGGATTTCTTTGGGGGATGATGAAAATGTACTGGAATTAGTGATGACAGATGGACAATTCTGTGACTATACTAAAAACTGCCAACTTGTACTCCTTAAAAGAGTGAACTTCATGCTATGTGAATTTATATCTTCTCAATAAAGCTACTATTTAAAAGTAAAAGACTGGGCTGGAACAGATGCAGTTGTTTTTCCATTAACAAAAATTGCCTGCCATATACTCATGTATCAAGACATTATCACATATTATCATTATGACCTTTGCCTTTTAGTTTAAGTTCACTTAGGACCTGAAAGAGAAGAGTGCTTACTGCTTTTAAATTCCAGAGGGTATCTGAAGACTGAAGTGAAAGAAATTAGAAGATTCCTTGAAGCAGACACTACACGTTTCTTCCTTAATTTTCTTAAAGCCAGGTCAGTTTGAATGCTGAAAATTGGTATCAGAGCTCCTAGGCTAACATTCTGAGCTGCAAGTAGTTGGAAATGTAGACCAGACACTCAGGAGAGAAAGTGCTGCTACTTGGAAAGAACAACTTGGAAGTCAGCTGAATGGTGGGGATAGCTGAAGTTATGTGAGAGGATTTCTAGAGACATAAAGGATGTTGAAATCAATGACTGCAATGACTCAAAGAGGGAGGTCCGGTGATCCTAGCCTGGGCTTTCAGAGCAGCACCTCCTTCACTGGACGATTGATTGAGGGCCTATGTTTTGTCAGGTGCTGTGCTCAGCATACAGTGGCAGATAAAAGAGGCTCCCAGCCGTTTTGGAGCCAACGCCCAGTGAGAGAGAGATCAGCAGGCAATTCCAGTGCAGTGTGACAGATGCTGTGAGGTAAGAGAATGGGGTGTGGTGGGGGCCAAGCCGGTCCCCCAGCATTTCAGGTCCAGAAACTGAATTTTATCAGTTTACCCAGAATTGACTAGGCAGGCAGGAAAGGGAGAACATTATGAAGGAGAACATACTTTGAGAACAAGAACTGAGCTACACTAACCACACCCACCAGACTGTGAAGGATAAGCTAGAAAAAGGATTTAATACTTGACGAGGAAGGTTCTATCTTTCCAGCCTTATCTTTCACTTGTGCTCATCCTGCAGGGTAACCCCCTCCCCATGTCCCCATTCCCAGGAATTGGAAGCTTGCTTGGTAAAGTCAGAATCTGAAGGAGGTGAATATTCTTAAAGGATATTTCATCAAAACCCATGAAATCATTCTTGTCCTCAATAGATATCACCTTTCCAGGAACCAGAATATTGATTCCATCCTTAGATAGAGCTGGATGAATAGACTCTGATAGATGGTACACTCTGGCTTCCTTTGTAAAAACTCCATTTTGGCAATCATACCTCTATAAATGCAGTCCTTTAAATATTTATTTGCTTATTAGGTAATTCATTCACATGTTCAAAATGTAAAAGTACAATATGGTATACAGTGAAAAATCTCCCTCTTGCCCTGACCCCTAGTCACGCAGGTCCCTGTCCTGGGGCAACTTAAGTTATCCGTGTCTCATGTAGCCTTCCAGAGATTTTTTTTTTTTTTTTTTTTTTTTTTCTGCGGTATGCGGGCCTCTCACTGCTGTGGTCTCTCCCGTTGCGGAGCACAGGCTCCGGACGCGCAGGCCCAGCGGCCATGGCTCACGGGCTCAGTTGCTCCGCGGCATGTGGGATCTTCCCGGACCATGTCACCAACCCGCGTCTCCTGCATCAGCAGGCGGATTCTCAACCACTGCGCCACCAGGGAAGCCCCAGAGATATTTTTTTAATGCAGTCTAAATAATATTTTTTAAAAATTGCACCTTCCTTTAATTACATTCCAGTCATGAGAATATATTTAAGTCACCTTGTTTGAATTTGAGTAATCCCATTTTTTTCTGATTTCATTTGAGAGCTATCCTGTCTCTTAAACTATAGGTACAAACATCTCTTAGAATGGGTAACTTCTGCTGACAGCCAATCTCATCCATATGTGTGTGTATGTGTGTGTGTGTGTGTGTGTGTGTGTGTGTGTGTGTGTGTGTGAGCTTCACAGTGTATCTGTATCTTTAAGTTCTAGGAACACATTATGATTGCTTCCTATGTACAGATTCTGATGTCAATCATGATAGTAAAATAATGACTTCTTACAATAAGCTCTTTTGTTATTTATTTTCTTGACCCTATAACTATACTAGTTTTTTGTTTTAATCTCAGGACACGTTTCAAAAACTCTGTACTTTGTTGGTTGGAACTAGGTAGAGTAGGGCATATCCCCAAAGCAACAGTAATGAGGGAGATATTGGAAAGCAGAATTTGCCATGCTTCTGATGTGTTTTCTATTCCTTGTCCTCTTACCTGTCCCCACCATCTGCCACATTACCCTAAATTATGCCTCTAGATTAACCTATAAGAGTATACTACTATTAGACATGAATATGCATAACCATTAGTTACGAGACCACCAAGATCCTACAGGTACTGGCTCAGTCAAAGTTATTGGTGTCATACTAACCTATTGCGAATGAGGGAAAAGACGACAGAGTTCACACTGTATTCCATTTCTTCTGAAAAAAGCAGCAACCAAAGACCGAGGTGTTAACAGGTATCACCATCAATACTTTGCAGAGTTGGCTCAGCAGTACACAAACAAACCAGTGTGGAAGACGTGTGCATCCAACTGATAAGGTCAATCTAAAAATTGTTACAGGACTTTTTCAAGAGAAAAAATAAATGAATAATAAATTAACAAATAGGAAAGGAAAATTAGGGGGTGAGGAAAGTGCTTTGATTTGCTTTTACAGTGGTAGGACTGGTTTGGGTGGCTCTATCCATATACTTCCCTCTGGATTCCAGGAGATAAAGGTATGTACTATGACTATAATGAGGGTTTTTTTGTAATGTGAAACTTAATAACCTCCTGGCCTTATTATTTCCAGACACTCCCAATTCTTACATCTACAAAACCAAAACAGTGCCTTTAATGAGTGACATGAGGATGTCCTCAGATCTCAGACAGAAATGGAACAAGTAATGTCAATACCACTTGTTGTGTATACTTACTGTCCCCTTACATTCCTTTATTGAAGAGCAGCACATCTCTGGCCACGCTAAGTACACTGAGAGAATTAGAATTTAGAGGTGGCTGCATTTAATTGCTGGGAGAAGGCACTCTAAATTTTGAGAAATGTTAGAGATTTCCCAAAGCCTTTACTAGAAGTGTGACACCTTCATGAGAAAGGTGAAGGAATTTGATTCCAGGTCACACAGCAGGTTAGTAGCAAAGCTAAGACAAGAACATAGATTTATTGACTCCTTTCACCTGATTATCACATTTGGAGGCCTCCTTATTGTTAGGGCTGGTAAACTATTACCTCATATTCGTATAGCTCTTAGTGCCACATTAAGTTCTGCGTGTACGACCTCTCCTTTTGGCCCATTTGTGTGCTGGGGACAATAAATGCAATTGTTCTCCCTTTGAGGATAAGAATATTACAACTCAAGAAGACACAAGGTAGTCTATAACAGAGTCAAGACCAGAACCCAGTACTCCCAATTCCCTCTCCAAGGCTGTTTCCACCATGCTATCCTGCTTGTCTAGTGCCTGAACTGGAAAATGAGTGCGAGACAACACAGTTTAAAAGACAGCTCTTAGAACAGTATGGAGGTGCCTTAAAAAACTAAAAATAGAACTACCATATGACCCAGCAATCCCACTACTGGGCATATACCCTGAGAAAATAATAATCAAAAAGAGTCATGTACCACGAAGTTCATTGCAGCTCTATTTACGATAGCCAGGACATGGAAGTAACCTAAGTGTGCATCGACAGATGAATGGATAAATTACTCAGCCATAAAAAGAAACAAAATTGAGTTATTTGTAGTGAGGTGGATGGACCTAGAGTCTGTCATACAGGGTGAAGTAAGTCAGAAAGAGAAAAACAAATACTGTATGCTAACACATATATGTGGAATCTAAAAAAAAAAAAAAAGCTTCTGATGAACTTAGGGTCAGGACAGGAATAAAGATGTAGACGTAGAGAATGGACTTGAGGACACGGGGACGGGGAAGGGTAAGCTGGGACGAAGTGAGAGAGTAACATGGACATACATACACTACCAAATGTAAAACAGATAGCTAGTGGGAAGCAGCCGCATAGCACAGGGAGATCAGCTGGGTGCTTTGTGACCACCTAGAGGGGTGGGATAGGGAGGGAGGGAGGGAGATGCAAGAGGGAGGGGATATGGGGCTATATGTATACGTATAGCTGATTCACTTTGTTATACAGCAGAAACTAACACACCATTGTAAAGCAATTATACTCCAATAAAGATGTTAAAAAAAAAAAGACAGCTCTTAATTACTTATTAAAAATAATTACATATATTGTAGGCACAGACACTAAATACTCTCTGTCCCCTCTCCTTCTAACAATATAAATGTTAAACCGAGTTCTCTAGTTTTGCACAAATCCGCAGCAATTAAAACTTTGCACTGTTTGGGAGCTACTTTTCTAACAAATGTATCCTTATCAAATTGAAACAAAATTTTAAATACATGAAATAGAAGGGAAAAAATTCCCTGTAGTCCTCCCTCATTTCTGGCCCACATTTATCTCTATTTTCATGACTGAGTTTCTCAAGCCAGGGACACATGGCTGAAGACTATTTGAAACGACAAGTATTCCAAACAACACGTAACAGGCTAGTGGGTGGACCACGCAGCACCCCGGGGAGCGGATGACCTGAGTTCCAGACTTGGTCCCCTCTAGGCTCCGTCCCGGGGTTGCCCTAAGAAGCCACCTAAACTTGAGGTGGTTTCGTTCACTGCAAAATGAGGGGACTAGATCAGTGCACGGAGATGAATTTAAACGTGAGACTCTACTCACGCTTTGCATATTTAAATGCATAAGTGTAAATTTAAAACCATACATGTATATATCATTACGTTGACTCGTCAGAAATCGCGTCCTCCTCCCCGTCCCTGAGACTGGAGGCCTGGTTCGGCGGACCCTGGCGGGGCTGGCTGAGCTCGGCAGAAACCAGTAGGCGGACTGACAAGCTAACAGAGGGCCAGCCCGGGGTACTTGACCCCGCGTCCCCCGCTCTCCCTGCCCTTCCTAACTCCCGGGCGGCCCCGCGCGCCGCCGTGCGCTCCGCGGCCCCGCCACCTGCTCCCGGCAGCCAATGGGGCGCGCGGCGGGGGGGCGGGGCGAGGCTACAAAAGGCCGCGCACCAAGACACCCTGCTGCGGGCGCGCTCTCGGGGCACTGGGAAGGAGGTGACCGAGCGCTGGGCACAGTCGGCTTGTGGACCAGGCGGGCGCGAGGCGATGCTGCGGGTGCGGTGTCTGCGCGGCGGGAGCCGCGGCGCCGAAGCGGTGCACTACATCGGGTCTCGGGTGCGTGCGCCGCCGCCTCATCGGGCAGCCGCGTGCTCTCTTCTCCCTCTCCTTTCCTGGTTTTCCCCCGCCAGCCTTGCACGACCCTGTCCTTTCTGGGCCCCCTTGGAAGCTCGGCTTCAGGAGCCTTTGCCGGCTGCCGGAAGCTTGGCGGTGCCCCAGGGGAAGGGGGCGTGCGTTGGGGCCACACCTAGTGGGCACAGCTGCGGTCTGCGCGCCCCGGGCTGCGTTGGCCTTCAGCGCGGGGCTTGCCGCCCTCCCCAGCCGGAGGGGGCGAGGGCGACAAGCAACACCGTTTAGTGAAAAAGGGCGGCCTTTTGGCGGCTCATCGCTATGGGTGGGCAGAGAGTTGGGCATGCGTGTACCGTGGATGGACGGGAGAAGGGGCGAAGTGGGACTCGGGGACGGAGGGGGAGCGAGCAGTCTCATTCCAAGTGTAACGTGGAGTCCTCAGTCGCGAGAGGAGTTGGAGCGAGTTCGGTCTGTACCCAGATTTCTGCCCGGTCCTGCCCTCCGCTTCCCTGGTATGCAAACACGCGCCTGCGGCAAACGCTCCCTAGCTCCTGGGACGGGAATAGCCAGGCAGTTTGGCTTCCGCCAGCAACTGGCTTCAGAACAGCTGTCACTCCCTCCTGCTTTTTAGTTTCCACCTTGGCTCCCCTCCTGCCTCCTTCCTAAGGCTTTTAACAGAACCGGATAGAGATTTGTGGGGTTGAGGTTTGCCCAGTGTGTGAGAGACTCTCCCTGCTCTAGAGTTTATGGGCTCTACATTTTCAAAAGCCTTTTTTGAAGTTCTTAGATCTCCTTCCTAGTTGTTTAAGTTTGTACCTGGGTTAGTTAAACCTTATCTTGGCTAGGGTACTGTGGACCATCTGTAAAATAAGCCCATGGCACTTGGTCACTCTCTCATAATCGCAGTGCCAAATAATGTGAAGTGTGTGTCAGTGAGGACAAATTGATGGTTTGAAGCTGATTATTCTGAAAGATAAAGTCATTTAAAATGCTTCTATATTTTCATTTGCGTGGGGCGGGGGGAGAGGATCCGAATACTAGTAACCTTTGGTACTGAAAGGGACAGGAGGGTCCCTCCCCCAGCTGGACTTGGCAGGGAGATCTGGAGCCACTTTCTGTGCTTTTCTGGGAAGAAGGGTGACCCATCATCTGCAGAAAACTTGATTGCAGAAAACCATTCCGAGATATAAATGGGGGTGTATGGTCTTTGGGGACAAAATCTTCTGAGAAGTTTTAAAGATTTATACCAATTAACATAATAGATAAAAAGATAATGTATACATAAACACAAAAGTAAAATCTGTAACCCCACTACCCACCTATCCACTAACATCTCGGTTTACATTCTCCTAAAAGATTTTAAATGCCTGGCTGTGTTATTCTGGGTTTTCATCCCACCTCTACTTCCCCCTCCCCCAAGTACTGTGCAGGACCACACAATAATCTTTTCTTTGTTCTTGGAAGCTTGGAAGAACTGTAACGGGATGGGTGCAGCGAACTTTCCAGAGCACCCAGGCAGCTACGGCTTCCTCCCGGAATTCCTGTGCAGCTGACGACAAGGCCACAGATCCTCTGCCCAAGGACTGCCCTGTCTCGTCTTACAACGAATGGGACCCCTTAGAGGAAGTGATAGTGGGCAGAGCAGAAAATGCCTGTGTTCCACCATTCACTGTGGAGGTGAAGGTAAAGCCAGCGTTTCACATGTCTGAGCGGGTTTATAGCTCATGGTCTGCAGTCTGGCTTCTGCTCCCAGTCTCCTCTGTAACTGTGCACTTTAGCTTACCCAAGACTACCCAGATCCAGTGGCTGATGATATCTTACTTGGCATCTCTGCAGTATTTGACACTATCTACACCAATGATTACTCCCTCCTTCAGGTTTGGGGAGACCGTTTTGGGGGGTGGGGGTGATATTAGTTCTTTCCCTATTCCTCACATCTTCTTCCTTTACGGTCTGTAATGTTGGGCTAAACAGAGTTTCACTGTAGCTGTTCTCACAGCTTCCTCCCACCCCTCCACTCTGGTCCAGATCTCTCTTCTGAATTCTGTCCATATGAACACGTGAAATTCCTTGCTGGATATTGCCACTGGACCTCAGACGTGGCACATCTGAGTTCAGCTTCCAGCCACTCTGCAAAACTGGGACGTTCTTCATTCCTTCCTTTCAGTTTCTGGCATTCCTGTTTATTCAAGCTAAAACGTGTATTTATTTCTCCTTCAGTCACATCCTCCACATCCATTCTCCAAGATTGAACAAGTCTTTTATCAAAATGAACCTTACCTCCATCCCTCTGCTACTGCCTTAGGTCAGGATCTCACCTACTGCCTGGACTATTGCAGTTAACTCCTAACTGGTCTCCCCTATTTGCTGCACTCTCTAAACCACCTCTAGCTTCTATCAGAGTAATTTTTTAAAACCCAAATTCAATATTGTTACTCATCTGCTCCTATCAGTCCTCTATTTTGCTAGCCTCTCTCCTCTAATAATTTCACCCAGGTTTCAGCAGACTTTATGAGATAACCATATAAACAGCCAAATTAGACTACTACCAAACAAGCCTGAGGCCTTTGCTCCCACCTAGAACTCTCCCACCTACCTTCCTGCACCCCTTTTGTCTGCAGTTTAAATCTCCCCCTCTTCCTACCACCTAGTTCCAGTGGCACCTCCCACAAAGCCTTCCAGGATTTCCCTGGCAACAAGGAATATCTTCCTTTTTTTAAAACTCTTAGTGCTCTTTATCTGTAATATTATTATGACCAGAGTCTCTGTGGGCTGATATTCTGGTTGTATACTGCATAAGGGTTCCATCCGCACTTCAGATGCAGCTTAAGCTTCCATTAATAATGGGTTACAAATACATCTTCAATGTACTTAAATTCTTCCTGAATATTAACATTTTTATTTGTAATGTGGGTTGAGGAAATAAGTTCTGTTACATCACTGTCATCATCATCAGAAATGTTGCCTACCTTGTATCAGGGCTCCAGAGTTATTAGCACAAAAGAACTTGCTTTCCATCTGGAGAGGTATGATGTCTGTTAACGTAGAAATGAAGACTAATAGTAAGTATCTTATGGCAACTAGCTGGCAAGACAGTTGAATTCAAATACCAGGAGAGCTAAGGGAAAAGCAATGACCAAATGCTGGATAGTTAGGAAGTCTTCTTCCTAAACGAAGAAAATAATTCTTGAGTTAGACCTTGAAGAGAAGGTAATAGAAAAAGTCATAACTTCTTCTAGTTGTTCTGAAACTACCTTTGGTTTTGATATTTGAAATTTGATGAACAGATTAATTTATGTATCATCCACATGTTTTAAAAAGGCACGACCTTTTTAAAGTCTTTTCTTGAAAGAAGTCCCATCCCCTAACCATTTTAATTGGGTGGAATTAAATTTCAAATTCAGGCAATAGTTTATCCTTCTATTTGTCTTTAGAATAATTGACTTTTATATCATGTGATCTTATAGAATCAGAATTCTAAGACATTATTTTGAGTTCTTTGTCACTTGATTTATGATTTTAGATTTTGAAATTTCATGGACTTTTGGAAGGTGTGCCAGGCTGAAGTCAGGAGATGAGGATTGAATTAGGTATTTGATAAAAGCTTATTAGCTAATCTCAGTTAATCAGCTATTTGACCTTGTGATCTTGATTCCACAAATTTCTGGGCCTCACTAAAATGAAGATATTAAGAGGGTTGCTATCTACCTAATGAGATGAAATGGGAAGGTAAAAGATTACATGTTACTTATTTTTAAAGGACAAAACTACAACTCATTGTAGTTTTATGTATGCAATTTGCCAAGTCTGTTGAGGGTATAATAATTGTAGATAATAGTAGCTTTAGCAGTATTGCTTTCATTCATTTGTCTGGTTATTTCTGCTTTATGACACATAAGAAACTAGGTATCGAGGGAGAGGAAATTAAATCTAAGACATGCATGGCCAACTAGAAGGTCTTACCTTCTAGTTGGAGAAAAATGACACAGATATATTAATCAGTTTGGGACCAATGAAATATAAAATAATGTAGTAAACCATTTATAGGCAGTTAGAGCATAAGATGTGTTGGAAGATGTAAGTGCTAGAAAAATTTTATGGGAATGAGGAACATAGTCATCAGGAAGCACAATTTTTGAAAGCTATGTGGCTTTTTATTCTGCAAACATGGTGAATACTTTCCATCAAATATGTGCTTTTTGTTTTGCTTTTGTCTTTTCTTTCTAAAGCCCTCGATAAAAGGACCTTTTAAAAATACAAAGTCGAGGGCTTCCCTGGTGGCACGGTGGTTGGGAGCCCGCCTGCCGATGCAGGAGACACGGGTTCGTGCCCCGGTCCGGGAAGATCCCACATGCCGCGGAGCGGCTGGGCCCGTGAGCCATGGCCGCTGAGCCCGCGCGTCCGGAGCCTGCGCTCCGCAGCGGGAGAGGCCACAACAGTGAGAGGCCCGCGTTACTACAAAAAACAAAAAACAAAAAACAAAACAAAACAAAACAAAAATACAAAGTCGAGTGGGATGAATTGGGAGATTGGGATTGACATATACACACTACTGTGTATAAAATAGATAACTAACAAGAGCCTACTGTATAGCACAGGGAATTCTACTCAATGCTCCGTGGTGACATAAATGGGAAGGAAATCCAAAAAACAGGGGATATGTGTATACGTATAGCTGATTCACTTTGCTGTACAGCAGAAACTAACACAACATTGGAAAGCAACTATACTCCAATAAAATTAATTAAAAAAATACAAAGTCGATCAAGGTTAATGTAATAAAGTTTGCAGCTGGATAAATAATGTTTCTATTGAGATTTCCTAGCCTTCCAAAGACAGTATTTAAAATTCATTTGGCAAACACCCCTAAAGGATTTTAGGCTCTGAAAGACTGTCAGGTTTCTAGGAGTGCAGCCACATGTCTGAAACAGATTATTAAAAACATCACATGCTAAGCATTTAATATAGTGTTTTTTTATCTTGCAGACACTTGGTAAATGATTGCTAACTTATTTAGCAGGGTTATAAAGGAAGTGTAAATAATTTCCAACTATCTCTTGGAAAATGTAGCCTGGCCTGATCATTCAGACTTTGTTCAACCTTAGCCAGAGTATGAACTATACAAGAGAATTCACACTTGTTCAAATAACTATTTTCTCCCAGGAAAGTTTATATTTATCAAGCAAGCTTCACTCTGCACAAATAGTCACATGGGATACTTTGGAATGTGTCCAGCAAGAAAACATGGCTGTGCAGCAGAAACTATTTAACCCAGTGTTAAATTTTCAAAGACTTCTTGTCCCCTCGTGGACTGTTAGAGATGTGCCTGGCATGAGAAGGAGGAAGTGGTGAATGGATGAGTAGTACCCGGATGTATTTGAGAGGAATATAAAGAGTTATTATTATCCTCTCCTCTGGTTGCTACTGTAGGACCTCCTAGGAGTAGAAAACAGTAGAGTGCTCTTGTTTTGTTTTGTTTTTTAAAAGAGTGGATTGATCTTAACAAGCCATCAGATTTTTAATTCTGATAACATTTTTCATGGGCCAGAAATTGAGCTTATTGTTTACCTATAGATCTTCAAAAATAAAGCAACTAACTGATCATTTAGACAGGGTTTGGCAACAATTTTCTTTACAGGGCCAGTTAATAAATGTTTCAGGCTTTGCAGACCATAGGTCTCTGTCACAAATACTCCACTCTCAGCTCTGCCACTGTAGTGCAAAACCACCACAGGCAATATGTAAATGAGTATTTCTATATTCCATAAAACTTTATTCACAAAAACAGGCAGCAGTCCAGATTTGGCCCATGGACTTTAGTTTGCCAGTCCGTTTCAGAGCTTCACTGGCATCTCCCTGTTTGCTGAAGACCTGTTTTTCAGATTCTTAATCCCTCCCCAGCAGGCTCAGCTCCAGCCTAATTGACGTGAACCTAGGTATTGAACTAACAAGAGGCAGGTCTGCTTCCATATGTTTGATGTTTATCAGGCTGAGGTGAAAGTGGAAGTAGAGACGTATAATCTGGAAAAGACATGGTCTTTGACATTAAAGAGCTAGACATCTAGATAGTCTATCTCATTACCCAGTTTCCCCTTCTTTATGGCACTTACCACTGTCTGAAGTTATCTGATTTTGAAGTTATCTGATAATAGAAACCTTATCGGACATGATTAGGACTGGTGGTTGGTTAATCAATGATATAAGGAAACATTTTAAAAACACCCACTTTAACACAGACCTACTAGAGAATGGACTTGAGGATACGGGGAGGGGGAAGGGTAAGCTGGGACAAAGTGAGAAAGTGGCATGGACATATATACACTACCAAATGTAAAACAGATAGCTAGTGGGAAGCTGCTGCATAGCACAGGGAGATCAGCTCTGTGCTTTGTGACCACCCAGAGGGGTGGGATAGGGAGGGTGGGAGGGAGGTGCAAGAGGGAGGAGATATGGGAACATGTATATGTATAACGGATTCACTTTGTTATAAAGCAGAAACTAACACACCATTGTAAAGCAGTTATACTCCAGTAAAGACATTAAAAATAAGAATAAAATTAAAATTAAAATACCTGCTTTAAACATTTTTTAAAAACTTAAAACATATAAATGTATGTTGCTTTGCCAATCTTTTGATGAAGGTCCAAGGATTTTTCTAGCATTTGGATCTTCTGATTGGAATTCTGCTTTATGTGTCTTAATAAATTATATCCATGTGCGTCTCCCACATTTCCCAATGTATTTTTTAATTTGACTGAGAACTTTGCACATGGAAAACAATCTGAATGAAGAATGCTTCCAGACTTTTCCACTTTTGAAAACCAGTATTTTATAGTTGTTGTACCTACCCTAATTCAATAGTAATTTTTAGCAAATTGATTGAGCCTTTTTAAAGCATTCAACCGCTTTCCATTCAGTTGTCTTTTAAAATGCATATAACCCTCGGACACTTTCTAAATGTTAAGTTTTTTTTCAGCTACTTAAAATTTTGGGGATTTGCTTATCAAATCACTTCTTTTTATGGTGAAAGGACCTGAAGCACTATGAGAGCTTAGATGGATTGGGGAGAAGAGAGGTTGGTGGGGAGAGACACTTTGGCAGGGAAGTGTAGGAAGCACTAAAGGTAGACTTACACCGCTGCACAGGTTTGCCAAGTGGTGATTCTGTTGAATGAGAAAATAATCAATAATGGCTTTTTAAGACAAACAAAGCATAGTTGAGAGTATGTCCCTAACCTTTAAGCGAGCAGTGTCCTATTTTCCTGCAAAGTATCTTGAAGTGCTGTTTTTTAGACAGAATTCTGGGATGCCTGGGTAGCCCATGGTTTTATCTTTGTATAGGTGTGCTTTTATTCTTTTAAGCTATTTTGTTTGTTCTCTTCTTTGATTTCATTGAGACTGTCTAATGGGAGCGTCCATGTCCTATTTTGTCTATGAAGCATGTAAAAACTGGTCCAAGAGCATTCCAAGCCCGTGTGAGGGCAGACATGCTGTGTGTGGTAAGGCATGAGATCTCAGGCAGAAGGAACAAAAGGTCTCAAAACATCCAGAGAATTTAGAGATCTTCATTCAACAAATATTGAGTGTCTTCCCAGAGTCAGTGCGCTTGGTTCTGGGGATGAACACTGCACCAGATGTGGTCTCAGTCTGAATTCCATTAAGTTATACAAGTTCACAATCTATGAACCTATCTTGAGTTGTAATTTTTTCCTGTTAAGTATTTCACTTACTTTCTTCTGGTTCTAGGCCAACACATATGAAAAGTACTGGACTTTTTACCAAAAGTATGGGGGCCATCACTTTCCCAAAGATCATTTGAAAAAGGCTGTTGCCGAAATTGAAGAAATGTGCAATATTTTAAAAATGGAAGGAGTGACAGTGAGGAGGCCTGACACCATTGACTGGTCCTTGAAGTATAAAACTCCTGATTTTGAGTCTACGGGTAAGTGATGTTGGATACTTAAACTGCTAGAGTCTTAATTTTTTTATTTCTCTCATATCTGTAAGGAGAAAGCTCTGATTATTTCTCAGAGATCCCTTTGTTTTAATAATCCTTCAAAACTTTAAAGAGGGCTTCCCTGGTGGCACAGTGGTTGAGAGTCTGCCTGCCAGTGCAGGGGACACGGGTTCGAGCCCTGGTCTGGGGGGGATCCCACATGCCACAAAGCAACTGGGCCCGTGAGCCACAATTACTGAGCCTGCACATCTGGAGCCCGCGAGCCACAACTGCTGAGCACGCGTGCCACGAAGACCGTGCTCCACAGCAAGAGAGGCCGCGATAGTGAGAGGCCCACGCACCGCAATGAAGAGTGGCCCCCGCTTGCCACAACTAGAGAAAGCCCTCGCGCAGAAACAAAGACCCAACACAGCCATAAATAAATTAATTAATTAAAAAAAAAACTTTAAAGATTATTTAGGAACAGTTTGGTTCTTTCTGGTAAGACTTAGATACACATTCTAAACTCCATTGTAAATCTAGAATTTCCTTGAAAGAAGCAGGTTTTCTAAACTTAATGAGCATTCCCTTACATAAGACCAGTGGATTCCATTTACTTTTCCTCAAGAACAGAAATTAAAAGGGGAACAGAAACATTCCCATCTTATTTTTATTTTTTATTTATTTATTTATTTTTGCAGTACGCAGGCCTCTCACTGTTGTGGCCTCTCCCGTTGCGGAGCACAGGCTCCGGACACGCAGGCTCAGCGGCCATGGCTCACGGGCCCAGCCGCTGCGCGGCATGTGGGATCTTCCCGGACCGGGGCACAAACCCGTGTCCCCTGCATTGGCAGGCGGACTCTCAATCACTGTGCCACCAGGGAAGCCCCCATCTTATTTTTAACTGACACTGCTGCAGGATTGTTTTTGTGCCTGAGTTCAGTGTGTGTTTTTTTAAAAATATTTATTTATTTATTTATTTGGTTGTGCTGGGTCTTAGTTGTGGCAGGTGGGCTCCTTAGTTGCAGAGTTCGGTGTGTTCTAATTTACAGTTGTATAAGTGATCCTTGGCCCAATTTTCATCTTGTGGTACTTATATTCCCTGAAAAACTCTGTTAGGAGTTACAAAAGGTGAAAACTTGGTGGTTCAAGATGTCTTTGAACAAGAGATGCTTCTTTTTCTCTTTTCTTCTTCATTTTCTTTTTTTTTTTTTCTATTTGGCCTGGCTTCACCATCCCCATACAGAATTCATTTTAACAGTCTAGCATGTGTCATTTAATATTTTTTCATTTGCGTATAATTATATACATATACACATATAGGTTTTCTGTAATTTTAATTTTTTTACCAAAGAATGAAATCACATTATATAGACTCTTCTGTCTTGGAAATTAGCATCACTGAAGTTGCTGTGGAACTTTCTGGCCTGACAGGTTTATATGGTGCGATGCCTCGAGACATCCTGATAGTTGTGGGAAATGAGATTATTGAGGCTCCCATGGCCTGGCGCGCTCGCTTCTTTGAGTACCGCGCATACAGAGCAATTATCAAAGACTACTTCCGCCGCGGGGCCAAGTGGACAACAGCTCCTAAGCCCACAATGGCTGATGAGCTTTATGACCAGGTAAGTCCCCAGTTATGGGAGAGCTTATTAGTAACTTTTCTAAATAATCCACAGAGACTGAAAGATTCTCTGATACCTTGTATTTATTATGTATTTCAGAAGCTGAGATCACTTACTTTTCGAAAACTGATTGTTTTATGATGAAAATAAGAATAAATGATAAGTATAATAACAGTAATAATAATAGCTAACACTTATTGGTGTTTACCACGTGCCAGATCTTTGAGCACAGGCTCCGGACGCGCAGGCTCAGCGGCCATGGCTCACAGGCCTAGCCGCTCCGCGGCATGTGGGATTTTCCCGGACCGGGGCACGAACCCATGTCCCCTGCATCAGCAGGTGGACTCTCAACCACTGCACCACCAGGGAAGCCCCATGTGCCAGATCTTGAACTAAGTACTTTATTTACATCCTCAGTCCTGTTTATTTTTCATAACAGCCCCACTAGGGAGTAGTTTCATTCCATTACAGGGAGGAAAACTTGTCTAAAGGCACATTGGTGGTGACAGAACAGTCACTAGACTGAACTCCAGCCATTTCTAGAAAAAGAATTTGGTCTGTAGGCCATATTCACAGTAAAAGGAAGTATATGTCTCTTATTAGATCACTTACTATTTGATGACTTATAGAAAGAATCAAAAAATGAAAATTTCTTTAAACCCTTTATGGGTTTAAAGACAGAAGTAAGTAATGAATCTATTACCCAACCGCACACCCAATCAAATTTGGTAGGGGATGCATGGCATCGCGTTTTATGGTATGAGTTAGTCTCAGGGCCAACTTCCTTTTTCAAAAGAACAGAATGACTTCATCTTGCAGATTTTCAATAATGTAGATAGATACATAAATCATTGGATGGGTCATGGAGTATTTCCAGTTTCATTACTGCCTCTGTACCACTTGCTTCCAAGTATCAGGAACTTGTCATGCCTTGTTTTTACTTTTTTTGTTGGTGGTTTGGTTTATTTTGGTTTGCTCAGCATGGGCCTACATCTTCCCATGCATGTTTCAGTCTAGAACAGGGCAGTAGTATTTCAGGAAATGATGACGTTGAACTAATTTTCTTAGTAATGAAGGCCCTATGAGTCATCTCCTCATGAACCAAGGCATTGTGTGTGTTCATTCTTCTTCCAATTAGGATTACCCCATCCGTTCTGTAGAAGACAGACACAAATTGGCTGCTCAGGGAAAATTTGTGACGACTGAGTTCGAGCCATGCTTTGATGCTGCTGACTTCATTCGAGCTGGAAGAGACATCTTTGCACAGAGAAGCCAGGTTGATAAAGGCTACCTCGGAAATTTCTCACTTTATTATTATATTTTAAATTTCTGAAATTAAAATATTTTCATCCTATTTTTAGTTATCTAAACATAGAACCAAATCTTTATAGGTTTATGTCTCCTTTTTTATTTTCAGGTGACAAACTACATGGGCATTGAATGGATGCGTAAGCATCTCGCTCCAGACTACAGAGTGCATATCATCTCCTTTAAAGACCCCAATCCGATGCACATTGATGCCACCTTCAATATCATTGGGCCCGGTCTTGTGCTTTCCAATCCTGACCGACCATGTCACCAGGTAGGGGAGTTCTTAGGACTCTGGAAAATCAAGAGAGTTTGGCAACTGAAGGAATTGCCACTATTATTTTAAGCACTTCTGTGATTCCTAATGGTTCTAAATGACAGATTCAGCAATGCTCACATTATTATGATCAAACATTGGATTGCTTATGTTATATTTACTACAGGATGTCCAACACTCAGAAATATACACTATAGCCATGATAATTAGTGTAGTGTCATCAGACTCTAACTTTGGCTGCTTGCTGCTGTCAGGGCCTCAAGTTTGTGCGTATGTGTGTGTTTTTATTGAACAGAGTGGTATTATCTCATAACTTGCAGCCAAGGTTCCTCAGCAGATGAATTGCAAACAAGATGATCTCTGCATGTCTGGGGTAACACCACTAGGTAGTGAGTGTCCTCTTCCCTCTCCAGCGGGGCCCCCTTCAGCCAGGTCCACCCTGCAGGGGAAGAGCAGAGCCACTGCACTGCAGCAGGTCTATCCCCACTGCAGCCTCCTACTTCTGCCCACTGTCCCCTACTTCCAGTTGGGCGGTGACTGATTCTGTGTTATTTGCTGGGCTGCAGTGCGCCATTGCAGAATTCACTATTTTACCATATCACTTTTCATTTCTATTCTATATATTGAGACCAATGACCAAGATTACTTATTCACTTCATTTTAATTTATTTATATATAATTTATATAAATCAATTATATATATTATGAAATATTTATTTAATATAATTTATTGATGTACTAAGTGGGTATGTGAACTAGGGATGGTTGGGTTATAACAGGTCACTAGGGACAGTTATGGTTCTTTGGGAGTATATACCTAACATCTGTCTTTATACCATGGTCACAGACGTAAAGTGACAGACTATGAAGTGGATGGACTATGGGTTTGACATAGTCATATTTTGTTTTCTTACAACTAAGTAATAGGAAATATTTTCATTTTCTTTAAAGAGAATTTCTCAAGGAAAATATCTTTGGTCTTTTAAAATCTCTGAAACCTGTGAAAAGCACAAGAATATTTTGAAAAGCTTTAACATTTCTGTTACTTTTTAACTTTAATCTGGCAATCTGAGGATTTTATGTACATTTTAACTAAGATTCAGACAAAATCAAATGTTTTTAATTTTTTAATTTTGACAGTTGAGAAGACAGCTTCTCAAAAAGAATTATTAATCATTAAGGGCTATCAGAGACCAAGAATGATAAGAATAGTATTTATAGATTTAAGCCTCTTTGGGTTTGGGGGGTTTTTTTTTATCTTGGTCTTGCAGATTGATCTTTTCAAGAAAGCAGGATGGACCATAGTTACTCCTCCAATACCAGTCATCCCAGATGGTATGTTTACTTTTGTATACTCATAGCCTAAAATAATTACTTCAGTGGCCAAGAATCTTTCACCTATAGACAGCAGCCTGCATATTAGCAATTTAGAATATTTCTCTGGTAAGCAGTAAACTGGTGCTTGGCACTACGGGTACTAGAACAAGGCTGGACTTGCGTTCACAACCTCTCCTTCCATAGAAAATGAAAAGACAGGAAAAATCAGTATAAAACAATATCACGGAAAGCAAGAAATGGCTTTTTAAAGACAACAAGGTGACGGGCTTCCCTGGTAGCGCAGTGGTTGAGAGTCCGCCTGCCGATGCAGGGGACGCGGGTTCGTGCCCCGGTCCGGGAAGATCCCACATGCCGCAGAGCGGCTGGGCCCGTGAGCCGCGGCCGCTGAGCCTACGCGTCTGGAGCCTGTGCTCCGCAACGGGAGGGGCCACAACA